>NW_008691093.1:6517-11881 GCF_000695815.1 Acanthisitta chloris | reverse complement strand
CTGAATCTCAAACAGCATGACCCTGAGCAGTAAATGGCAAGAATCAATCAGCAATGTTATCTTTTCTCTACCCTCCTTGAGCATCACTTTCAGCTCTCAAGATGCAATTTCAGCTCAGATTCTCAACTTTCTGTTATTTTAAGTCCTGACTTTCTCAATTTCTTTCTGTTTGTGACTGCATTAGCTGAGAGGCCCTAGAGCATTTGGAGTTCTTTACTTCAGGGGTTCAGCAATCAGTTCAGCTGGGGAATTTGCTGGGGAAAAGCTCTCCAGACATAACTAGTTATATAGATTGACTTCCATAAATATTCATTAGTGCATTTTCTAAACCCTTGTCACAGAAGTCTTGAGAGGCCTGACAGTGTCATCTGTATTAGCTGGTAAACAAGATGTCAGAGCATCTATCAGAGTGAACTGTTACAATCTGCATTATGATTTCTTCAGGGAGACAGAAAGGATTAGCCATGACATGGGAACAGAATTCTAAGAAAGAAGTTTCATAATTAGCTCTGAGGCTTTAGTGAGACACTAGATACCACTTTGGTCTCAGACTTCTGATGCTTAGCCAACTTCAAATTAGAGTCTTCAATAACTTTGAAAAATCTGAGAAAATGATTTAGTCTTTAAAAAGTTCAGTTAAAAATCCTCTTCATGACCAAACATTTTCAGGACCATTTTGATGATCCAGCTCATTTGCTGATTTGCTAATTTAATTCAAAAGTTGTGCCACTTTTTCCTTGGGTTGAGTTTAACACTGGCGACTTCAGCTCACTTGGAGCAATTGGCTTTTAAATTAAATTCAGACCAAACCAGAAGTGTGCCCAGATCTCTGTAGAAATCAAAGACTGACTCCTGCTGTCCCACCTTCCCCACAGGTCACTGAACACAGCCCCTGCTGAGGAATCCACAGGTAAGTCAGGTTCTCTCTAGGGACAAAGTAGCTGAAGGTGATGTCTGGGTTGGTGGCATTGCCATACTCTTTTGTGTACCTCCGATAGACCTGGGGAAGGAAAAATTGTGGTCAATGCACAAGCCAACTCAGATTTACTTCTCAGGATGAAAGTGAGAGAAGTCAATCCCCATTTTTCCATCCAATCCAGAGCCTCAATGCAATGGCTCAGTTCTTGCCAGCTGCAGTCAGAGCACTCACCCTGTGAATTGTGGGCACAAGCCACTGAAAGAGATTAAGCCAAGCAAAAGGTTTAACTCAATACACTCTTCCCCACAGATCTGCAAAGAGCCTGTAGAGAGTCAACCCCAACCATTCCCAAGAGGAACACTATCACCCCTAAGTGAACACTGATCATGGACACCAAGCCTGTCACACCTGCATTCTGCACTGCAGCAAAGCCACACAAACCTGGCCAGTTCTGCCTGGTCCCCTTCCAACTCTGCTACTTTAATTCACCTGTATTTCAATTTCTTCTTGTGTTGGCCCATCTACATGGATTTCCTCCAGGCTTGGCAGGTTGTCCTTCGTGAGAAACACTTTGTATTTGATCTGGTTGTCCTCCAGAACTGACGGATAGGTGACATTCAGTGAGATTTTTCCTTTTCCAGCAACCACATACTCTCCTTTAACCTTAACAGCTAGAGAAGCAGGAGGAGCAGTGAGGTTAAGGGACATGATGTGGTCACCAGAATCCCCTGGTGCTGGCAGCTACAGGCTGCCCATTTGGGAGAAACCAGTTTGATGTCAGCTGGACATCCCAAAGAGCATGGCTTGTATGGCTTCCCACTGGAGAGCACCCCACAAACAAAATGCAGCACCAAGACCTTTTCCTCCCAAATTCCATTTTCTGGTTTGTCTAAGCTCCTTTTAGCCCTGCCTGTATTCCCTCCTCTCCTTTTCATTCAGCTCACCCAGATGTGTGAAGAGTGGTCTCCTGTTGGTAACATGGACTGAGGTAGTGTTACAAGGCAGGGACAGAAACGTCACATACTCTGGAAGGATGGAGAGAACGAAGATATGGTTACCTTCCTTACTGCACCTCTGCTAGAAAGACTGAGGATTACAGACCAACTCCTCTTCCCCTTACTAGCACACTGTCCACTGGAGGACAAGCCTTACAGGCAGCAACAAAGCTTAATTCCAGATGGGGTTATACAGCTCATATAAACAAAAGAAGGACACAGCAGTGATTGCCAACAGGTTAAGTTCACACTGACCTGAGTGCTTGGCTTGAACACAGCTGATGGTGATACAGCTAACAAAACTGAATTGTGTGCCCTGTTCTCACCTTTCTTTTGTTCTTTTTATGTTCTCTGCTAATATCTCTATGTGATACTGCAAGAGCCAGAGCAGTTCCCAAAGAGATGTTTAATATCTCAGGGAGCATTTGGACAATGCTCTCAGGCACATGGTGGGATTCTTGGCACTGTACTGTGCAGGGCCAAGAGTTGGGCCTTAATGATCCTTATGGATCTTTTCCAACTCAGGATATTTATGATTCCATGATCCGATATAGCCTCCAGCTCCTAATAATTTGCTGGACTTCCCAATGGCTGCATTTCTGATCCATATCCAAGGAATGACCAAAAAACCACACTCTGCCTACACAACACAACCCTGCCTTCTCTGTTGGACCACCCAAACTTCATCTCCATACAATAAAATCAAGCAGAAGCAGAAGTCACATAGAGAAGATTTTGAACACTGACCACACATACAAATATGCAGCACACAGAGTACCACAATGTAGAGCCTGAGGGGGAAGACTACACACCTTTAGCTTTTCCTTCCATGTAAGATCCACTGACTTTGGTGCAAGTGGAGTTATCACCCCCACAGACCTTGCAGGAATCCATTAGCTTCTTGGAGTCCATCTGGCCATCACACCCGAATGCCTGAGCAAAGGGGAGAGTGTCAGACCTGCCCATTCTGAGAAGAAAACAAGTGATTGAAACCAACATTCCTGAATTCCTGGAACTGCCCTTTCCATTTGTAATTTGAATTTAAGGAGACAACACAGACAAAGATGCATTTGTACCTAGACCTACCACTGCACAGCAGTATGCAAAGCCAGGGATTGGGAAGTCTTAGCTGAGAGCACAAGTTTCATTAACTGTGTGACATTTTCTTTCCTGGTAAGAAACAGCTCAAAAAGATTTCTCCTGTGACCTAAAACAAAGGCACTGCACTCCTTGTCTTCTATAAACTCCTTCTGGAGGGAGGGAGGAAAAAACAAAAGCCCAGGAGAACAGTAAACATGAATGGCAGGTTCTAAAGGAATCTTTAACTCCCCAAAGCCCAGAACCAAACCTAGCTCACATCCTTCAGCCTGGCCTTCAATCCCATGGAACTCTGAGGAGAGATTCTATCCTCATTCCCACGAACAAGAGTAATTTACACAAAGCTACAGGAGGATCTCAGCAGGCTTAGCAGCAAAACATGTGCAACTGCTGAATTTATGCTAGAGGCACTGATCCCAGGCTTTGGAAGCTGCCCTAACATGCATATTTATCACCGTGGCCAAGAGAAGAGGCAAAACCAGACCAGGTTGTGCCTACACCCTCTGCTGTTCGCTAGGAGAAACACATGACAAACACGGGGAACACGAGGATAATGAGAAAAACATAACATTTAGAAAGTGTATTCTGGGAATGTAAAGAAACAACAGAAAACATACACCCAGGTCAGCACTGAGCAGTTACTAAAATGCAGACAGCGAGGGGGAGTTACATGGAGGCTCATCAGGAAAGAATGACTTTCTCAGGTCCAATCCAGAAAAAAACCTCCAGAAGTTGTACTTCAGTTTTGATCAGTGATACTGCAACAGTTTGTCAACCTGTGATGCCTCAGTTTTACTCCTTATTTTGCCACTGACTTGGTAGTGCAAACCACATAACTTTTCTCCAACAGAGTCAGCATTTTATGGGGCTAATTACACCAACTAAACTGAGCAGCTAATGATGTCTCCTCCACCAACACATAAACCAATTACCCCTTGGATTAGGGATGGATAGCCATGTGTAATTACTGCAAATTAGCAGAATGACTTATTTGGAGGGCACTGGATGCACAGACAGAACAGTAGATTTGTTGGACACCATCCAACACACTAAGAACAAAACTCTCCTGAGAAGAACTCACTTTGTTGTTAGGGACACTGTGGATTTTCCCCTGCTCTGAGTAAACTGACTCCTTTGGTGCAGATTACCTACCTACCAAAGGTTCACCTGGATTCCCCAGTCACTTACTCTGCATCTTCCCATTACACAGAGGTGGAAAGCCCCATGGTGCTCAGTGTCATCCTGCTCACACCTGGTTCCATCTAGGAACTTGTCTTTGCGGCTCACCATGAATTCCTTCTCCATGGCCCTGCACATGTGCTTGCAGAGCAGGTCCCCTGGAGCAGGCAGAAGGAAGGAGTTACTCTTTCAGAAAGACATGTGGATGCCCATCAAGCAATGGGACGAAGCCCAGAGAGGTTGTGGACTCCCATCCCTGGAAGTGTTCAAAGCCAAGTTGGATGGGGCTCTGAGCAACTGGTCTAGTGAAAGGTGTCCCTGCCCATAGCAGGGGGTGGAACTAAATGATCTTTCAGGTCTCTTCCAACACAAACCAGTCTGGGATTCTATGATCTGACAGAGTACCCAGGTTTCATGTAAAAACTAAAACACTCAGTGAAATGGCCTTTCAACTTCAAAGGACAGGTCCATGAGCACTCCCTGCAGAGGTTTCAGACTTTCCTTACCTTTGGCAAAGCCAACAGCAGAAGTCCAGGTATAAAAGGATGGAGTTTCTACAGTAAGATATAGTGGCTTTAAATTTGTTGCTGCACATTGTTCAGCCATAAAGTCCTGCTGGGTCATCAGACAGGCCTGAATCCCAGAGAGAATCGTGTGGGTAAGGAAAGGAAATGACTGAGCACAGAATCCCACAGCAGCATTTTACCCACTAGCTAAAGGCAGAATATAAGCAAAACACCAAAACTACTGCAAATGAAGAAAACCACTTGAAAGAGAGGCAGTGGGATATGCAGAAAATTCTGTTTGCAAGCTGATATCTTTGTTATTTATACAAAACAAATCGATGAGGAAAAGAGGAACAATACAAGAAAGTCCCTCTGAAGAAAACTATCCTTAAGTGAGTCACTATCTTCTCAACATCTGTCCTGCTATGGGGCATAGAGAAAATGCTTCACTACATGTGAACAATGCTGTCAAATAACACTCCTGTCTTCAGTGGCACAGACACCTCTCCTGTTGTCAGACAGTTGAAGGCTGGATACCTTGAGTCCCCCTTCCCAGAGCACTCAGCTGTGAGTACAGTCACAAACCATACAGCTCTCAAAGGGTTAAACTGTGCTCAGACAAAAGCTCAGATGAGGTGATGATCTCCATTACCTGTGTATTGCACAT
>NW_008691093.1:0-6473 GCF_000695815.1 Acanthisitta chloris | reverse complement strand
TGCCCTCCAAAAGCAGGCCTGGAAAGGATAGGAGAACCTCTCAACAGAGCTAGGTTTGCCCCAAACAAAGAGCTGGTCCCTGAACTAGCCAAGAGGCACTGCCAACACCCTGGCAGGTCCCAACCTCTCACCTGGGGTTGTTACAGAACCTCTGCCTCACCATGACTCCACCACCACAGCTGCGGGAGCAGGAGGAGAAGGAGCTCCAGGCAGACCAGTGCCCATGGACCACAGCCATGGGGTTCAGTTCTTCCAAGGAGCTGCACTGACCCTTGAAGCACCACTAAGACCAACAACACACAAAATTGGCAGCAGCACCACAGTGCTGGGATCTACAAGGGTGGCACAAGTACTCATCTTTTGGCAGGCCAGTAACAGAGAATGCCAAGATGAATGAGGCACCTTCTCACAAGAGGCTGAAGGACCCCATTCCTAATTCGGATCTAACATGAGTTTGAGGTTAAAACAAATAGTATAAAGCAAAGCCTTGGAGGAAAGCACAGATATTAAGCTATAGAACTGCAAAGCAACTCCAGAGACACAGACAAGGTGGAAACACCACATCAGCTGGTACCAGTTCATGACTGGAGTGTTTGGCCTCAGCTCCCTGGCCCAGGTGCAGGGAGTGCCATGTAGTTTCCAGCCACTGACAATCTGAGCATCAGATCATCAGCCTCCTTACCTTATTGATCCCACACTCAGTACCATCCAAGAGGGGAACAAGAAGCCGAGTACAGCTGGATTTGTCTCCTGGTTGTACATGGCATGAGAGAACTTGACATATGTCCTGGAGTGACAAGAAAATCAGCAAGTTCAGGGAGTCACCTAGGCTCATCAACACAGCAGTCCCAAAAGTTTAAGTAGTGCCACATCCTGGGTGTTTGGTTTTTCCACAGCTACCCCAAGGCAAGTTCCTTCATTTTTCCTGCTATTGGGCAAAAGCTGTGGGCAAGTCCAGAGATTATCACTGCCAGCTGTAGTGCTGGAAGATGATCAACTGAAGCAATTAAAGCTTCACCCACCCTTAGTACTTCCTCACCAACAAAACATGTCCAGATGGCAGCTATTAGCCACACTGGGTTTCTCAGACAAGGGGACTTGAGCCATGGTAGGGAAGCTCAAGGAATCCAGTGACCCAGAGCTCCTCAAGGCAGGACCCTGAGCAGGTGTGCCCAGCACTGCCAGACCAGCTGTATACAACAGCACCCAACTGTGCAAACCTTAAAGGAGATTTATGTGGAGGAAGGAGGTGACAGAGAGAAGGGAAGTGTTTTTTAAGCCTTTGAGGGTTTATTCTTTGCCAAGAAATCCATGGCAGAAAAGCACCTTCCATCCCTTCGGAATAAAAACGTTGCCAGCCCCCTTTTCCTGAACCTTGGCTCCAGAACATCTCCCTGCTGCCCTTAGCAAGACAGACAAACTTTCTACCTACAACATTGCTGTCAGCAAAGGTGCAAGCTGTGGCAACACGCCCAAAGGCTATTTTACATTGCTCATCTGCTCCGTAGTACAAGCCAGGCTTCCATCCAGGGATGCTGCCGTCCATGTCCGGCAGGTCATTTAAGCAGTTTGTTTGGCCTGTACTGATAGAAACATAAGGAATATCACTTTCCCAGCTGTGGGCAGTGAGGACAATGACATGTTTGCAAACTTGTGCTGAGTTTCATTCTGGGAGTTGGCTGTTGCTTTCCCAGACAACACATGCTCGCTGTGGGCTGTGATGGATTTAGTTGCAGCAGCTGCCTGGAGATGCTCACAGTTCCCTGCTGCTGAAGTTATAACCCATTCCTGTTCTTCACTCAGCCAGCACACAGCCTGCAATGCTTGTCTGAACATAGATGCTCTGATGTTTCAAATGAAATGTCCAGACTGAGCTAGTGTCTGAGAAATCCAACACAGCCCAGGCATGTCAGTCACTAACCAAAGGCATTTCCAGCTACGTGGAGCAAAAACTGGGTTTAACAAATAAACAAACCCCAAGCTTTTCACTGTGCTTCATTTTTCAGGACTGTTTTTTTTTTTACAATTCTTTGTCTTTCCCTGCTCTCTCCTAAACTCCCAGCACAGGGAACTCGACCATTCCCTTACCTGACAAGGGCCAGGAACTGTTCTCGACTGCAGGGTGACCAGGTGAGGTCGATGCTGTTGTGGTTTCCGGCTGACCCCATGATGTAACCACTGCTGCTGCAGCCATTCCCCTCTCCATCGTGGGGAATTCCAAGGCTGTAACAGAAGGAGCACAGTGCCCTGAGGAGAAGAAACCCAGAGGCTGAGTTCCCTCAGTCTCTCTTCTCTAAGCAAGGACTGAGCTCCCTCTGCAGCCCTTCCTTCTACCGTTGTCACAAAGGTTTTCTCTCCTCTTTGCAGCTTCTAATTGTCACAGAATGTTCAGGAATGCAAGAAATGCAAGGAACTCTTTCCATAAATTTAGAATAATCCATGAGAAACTCCCTGTTGTGTCAAGAGATTATTTTCCTTCCTCAGAATATCTTAAATTGAGGAATGTCTTCACCTGAAAAAAACCTACTGGACTGCTCTGGGGTTTTCCTACTGACCTGTGCCCAATCTCATGGGCTATGGTGACTCCAAGGTCAAAACCAGTGTCCTGGGTAATCACACAGCTCCAGAAGGAGGAGCAGACTCCACCTAACTGTGTCACTCCACGGAGCTCCTTGTTCCCATCAGGTAACTCCAGGTCAAACCTAAAATAAGGGAGGCAGATACAGAGGAAAGAGCAAACAATCACTGCAGCTAATGAAGTTGGGTCTAGACACTGCACTGAATTTATTTGCACTTTCCTGGTGTAACTTCGCCAGCTACCTAACATTTCCCTTGACACGTGGAGCTCCCTGGGGCAAGATGGTTGCACAGTCCCATTAGTGCCCACTGCTCAAAACCATCTCTTTGGTGAAAGAGCACCAAAATAAAGCCAATACACTCAAGAAAATCTTGCATTTGACAAATTTAGCCAAGGCAATTGGAAGCAAGGATCCTAAAAGTCAGACAAAATGTCTGAGTAGGAGTAGCACTAGGAATCCTGCATAGAAAACACCAGTGGGATTTCACTTCCAGTTGCTGTTTGACTTTTCTGCCCACAAAAAGCTGCAGTGGGTTTGGCTGTACTGCTCTGGAAGCAATGCCTGCTCCAGCCTGGCTGGGCAGCGCTTGGGGAATGTTCCAGTTCCTTCAGAAACTGAAGAAACAACATCTCTGACCAACTGCACTACACTGGGGGCAGGAGAGCCAGTCCCAAACAGCAGAATTAACCCATTTCCAAAGACTTTGTGATACCCAACTGCTGAAGACCCAGTGCAAGTCACTATCACTGCACTAAGACCTGAACACCATCACCCAGTTCCCAGTCCCTCCCAGGGCAGGGGAGCTCCAGCACCTGGTGACGTAGAGGACAATATCAGCATGCTGAGGGTCAGAGTCATTCTGGGGGTTCACCTTCTTGCTCCACTCACAAACGCTGATCAGTGAGGAGGTGATGTTTGTGGTGATGTTTACCTCTGCCTGGAGTGAAGGCACATGTTGGCACATTCCAAACAGCTTGGAGCAACCCCTTGGACCCACACTAGAACTCAGCTTACCTCTGGCTCTCTCAAAACCAGCATTTGCATGAGATGAACCCTGAAATGAGCCCCCAGTGAGGCATCTCTGAGCAGCTCTGCTCCCTGGTAAGAGACAGAAAGGATTCAATGCAGAAGGCACCTTGGTGACTCCCACTGCCTGTTGCCAGGAGCAGATAACACACCTGGTAACCATCAGGGGCAACTATAAAATCACTGGGAAGGACAACATTAAACTATGCACTACAAGTGTAAATAAATCTGTCAAGAGATGAGAACTGTTGTTAGACTTGACAGATATTCTTGAGGCAGAGAGAAGAGTTTGCAAGGAAAACAGTTCCACAGGGTAGAGTGAATGCTAAAGATTTTTCTGCAGTAGATACACAGAAAATGCACAAACAAATTTTAATAATAGTACAGGGAGACATTTAGGAGAATACTGTAATAGAAATAAATCACTGAAATTAAAATGCAAGATTAATTCAGTGGATTTAGTTCAATCCCCTGAAAGCAACAGGGACTGAATCAAGGCTTGGGTGATAAACTCTTGCTATTGCATCTGACTTGCAACAATATTTGTAATGAAATTAAGAGCTCCATTTTCCATGTGGGTTTTAAGGCTGCAACTCCAAAGCTTCTAACATCTGCTTTAACTCCTGCAGCTCCTTACACAATTTGCCAGGCAGTGCCCAGGGAAGCAGAGAGGAACACCCTGCACACTCACAGAGCCTGGGACACAGCCTGGGACAGCAATCCGAACACAGAGCTACTCACAATGTTCAGGTTGGCAAGAATATATCGCTCAGTGTCCTCCTTGTGGTACAAGTAAACATCTGGGCCTGCTACCACCATCAGCTCCAGATGTTTGACAGCTGTCTCAGCCCTCTTCTGCAGGCGAGGAGGAGCCCACCCTGCTGAGCAGCACAAAGGGACACAAAGGGAGTTTAAAATGCAACCAGAAGGTCCCACAGAGCCACTCCTTTCTCCCAAAGGCTAGAGTAACACAGCTGGGAGACACTTCTCCAGTTGCTTGTTCAGGTTTCCCACTGGTGATGGTTTCTCTCACCTGGCAGCATCCATAGTAACACACCTGTGCTCTCAAAATAACAACTACCTACATGAAAACACACCTGTTGCACCTCAGTGAGGTGAGAAATGTTTTCAAGTCTACTCATTTATTTGTAAATACAGGGAAAATATTCCTCTGAGCTCATGCAAGTAATCCCACTGCCAGGAGACAGCTTTTCCAAGCAGGGCTTCCTTTCCATGGATGTTACCTCTTGCTTTCTTGACCTCTCTTGCAGCACTTCTGAAGAGAATGTGGGGTCTGGAGAAGCCAAGGTCCTTCAGCAGGGCCACATCTTTGCTTCTGACTGGCCTGATGTGAATCTTTTCCTCATCCACAGTGACAACTCCTTGCTAAAGCAGATAAAATTCCATCTCTAAGTTATTCCAAAGATATTTGCTATCACTGGAGAGCTGTGTGCCACATCCTTCCTTTGTCATGTTCAGATCTATTAAGTGGATGGTTCACACCTTTGCTGCAAACCTCCAAAGGCTGTAACAGCTCGTGAGAAGTTCAGTGCATACTCACCAGCTGCCCCTCACAGTAAGTGACTCTACTGGTGGCCCCAGGAGGCTGCAGGGCATTTCCACCTGCAAAGCAGTTGCCTGGGAATCTCCTCAGGAAGCTAAAGGAAGAGTTCACCACTTGATTGCTCACAAAGGAAGAGGAAAGGAGAGCATGATCCTCCAGAAATTCAAAGGCATAGAGCTCTCCCCAGGCCTCGATGGAGCAGTGTCGAATCCGACAGGGCATCAGCCCAACCTGTTCTTCTTTGCAAAGACAAGTTGGCTCAGCCACAACAAACTCAGGGACTGAAAGAGATGAAAGAAGATGAGAACAAGAGGAACAGCTATGAGAAATGATGATACACAGAACCCTAATGTAATGGTCTATCTCCCTAGGAAAAATACTCTCCAGATAACAACTGAGGCTTTTGGGGTCATGGTGTCAACAGTCAAAGAATTTCTGTGTTTTCATGTATTCCAAAGTGAGGAGAATGTGATTGGGAAGAGACAACAGAAACCACAGCTCAAATGTGCAATGAGATTGAACATATCTCCTTCAGCACTTTAAATTCTGACCCAGTTCTTCAACCCTTTCACACTGAGACTCAGATTGCCTCACTGTGCAATGGGCCTAAGAAACACCAAATGCTTGTCAGATTAGGGGTTGTTAATAAGTGTTCTTAGCACTGTCAAAGCTACAGGGTTAGAAATAAACTGACAGATGTGTTCCACAGCCAAGAAGGAGACAGAGCCCTGCATACCATCAGGCACTGAGCTGCTCCCAAAGTAAGAGAAAACATCTTCGGCATCCAAAGCGCTGAGAAATCTCTGCAAGAAGAAGAATAGCCTTACATTTCTTTTTTTAAGGAAAACACATGGACACAAGACTATCGTTTCACTGAACCCAACCTGGAAAGCAAAGCCAGCAAACAGCTCAACAAGTCTCCACGCCAAGTTCTCATGGCTTCATTCTGTGCTAAGCAACAGCCACGCAGAGGAAACAGCTTTATCTCGGTGATTAGTGGGCTTGGATGGATTTTGGCTTAGAACATGTTGCGTCGTCTCTTTTTTTTTAAATAAAAATTTCCTAGAAACACAAAAGCCTTCCTGGAAACTGCATGTTCTGGAGGTCAAACTCACCTCTCGTCGCGCCGGCGGCCAGCAGAACCCCAGGGGGAGCATGGCCAGCACCAAGCTGACGAGCATGCTGGAGGAATCGCGACCAGCACTGCAAGCTCAGCCCCAACCCAGGGGCGAAATTCGGCCCCAAAGCATCACGTGGAGCGGAAGGGACGAGCGCGGGGGCCAAGCCAAGAGCGCGGGGAGCGC
>NW_008691092.1:8075-10499 GCF_000695815.1 Acanthisitta chloris | reverse complement strand
GCAGGCCAAGGCGGCAGCGCTGGCACCAGCCTGGCGCACGCAGGCTCACCTGGGGGGCTGCTAAAGAGCTGGAAGAGGAGAGGAAGTGGAGATCAAAGGACCCAGCAAACCCAGGGAGACAGGATTTCAACTCCTGATGTTAAAATAAAATGACTGTTAGGATAAACACTGGTAGGCAAGTTCCCATCCAGGCATCCGGGGCAGGGATGGGGGATGTTTGTGGCATTTCACACAGGAGGGGACGTGTCACGGCAGTTCAAGTGTTTGCCATCGTACCTGGGCAGGTGGAAGTGTGGCAGAGGATGGCACTGAGGGAGAACGCTGCTGATCAGCTGGGAAACCACAGCACAGGGGGCACCACAGTGGGGATGCTGTGCCTGGGAACAGCCTGTTGGCACCAGCTCTCCTGGGGCACTGCGGCCTGCTCAGGAGCTGCTGATCTCTGGAGCATCCCTGCCCCACTTACCCCAGCCTGCAGCCCCCGGAGCGAGCTCCCCTGAGCATCCTGCCCCAGAGGGCTCCGGCCTAGACCACGACTTGTTCCAACGGAGCCGGTGACCCCAGCACGAGGCTGGAAGTTTAAATGTCTGCGGTTGATGGCCACTTGCCCGTGAATTCCCCGAGACTGGAATCGCTCTCTGCGGGTCCCTCCAGGCTTAGCAGATTTCGTTGCAAAACACCCCTTGCCTCAGAAAATGCTGTTTCTGAGCAGGAGCTGTGAGGGCAAAGCAGGTCTGAGCCACAGACCCCAGGGAAGCTCTGATTGCTTCCCACTGCTCCCACTGGGGCATATGTGGAACAGGGTTGGCTGAGCTGGCACACAGCCCTTGGGGAGCGATGCCTGGTGCTCCGGCAGCTCTCTGGGGCTCACAGCTCATCCCTCCCCATGGTGTTTGGGTGGATGCTCCGTGTCCCGCACCAGGATTTGGGCATGAGAGTCTGTGCTTGGTGGTGGCATGAGCCAGGGCTCACACAGCAATCTGGACCCTGCACAGCCCCAGTGCAGAGCCCTGGAGAGCAGCTCCAGGCCCTCCTGGGGCAGCTGAGGGGATGGGACCCTCCAGTACCCCCAGCTCTGGCACTTGGCTCTCACTCTGCCCCATCCATCTCAAGGACAGCATCACAGCTGCCCCCGGGCAGGCCAGCATCCCTCGGGGAAGAGGAGGAGGAGAGGGGAAGAAGAAGGGAAGAAAAAAATGAATCCCCGCAAAAATGTCTTCATAACAGGAAACGTCTCATAAAATACCTGTGGTTTGGCATGTGTGATCCAACTGGTCAAACTATGCACCTGGCAGGGAACCCTGCTATTAATGCTGCGAGTCTGGTATTTCAGTGGAGCAGAGGCGGATGGGGGGACAGGACCAGGGGGCTCAGGGTGCAGAAACCCTCTGCCAGGGCCAGGGCAAGGGGCACATGCCCCTTGGGTCCTGCTTGCCTTCATGTGGGACTTCCAAGCTGTATTTTGGTGAGCGGATTGCAGAGCCCCAGGGGTGCAGGGAGCCAGGCAGGGACGCAGCATTCCAGACACTTCAGGCCAGGGCTTTCCACCCAGACCCATGTCCAGGCTGGTACTGACCTGAGGTTCTCCGTCTCGGTCTCCAAACACCACAGTGCCCACCACCCCTCGGCAGCGGTCGCAGGACTCTGCTGCTCACAAGGAGTTTTGACAGCTGGAGGTGAGGGATTAAGTCCTGAGCCGTGACCTGCGGTGGGCTCATGCCTGCTGCGCTCCCAGCACACACGCCTGGGGTCATTAATCCGCATGGGCTGAGCCCTGACCTGGGGGTGGTGGGAAAAGGTGGTGGCACCAACTCTGGTACAGGGACTGCTGATGAACCACCTCGGCTCCAAGCAGTGCGAGCCACAGGCAGCGTGTGCCATGGGTAGTTTGCACCACAGGCATGCTGTGCCGTGCTGTGCCGTGCCATGCCGTGCCATGCCATGCCTTGCCATGCCGTGCCCATCCCGCTCCGCGTGGGGCGAGGTGCAGGACCCTGCAGATGGGGTGGGGTGTTTTTTCTTCATCAAGGAAAATGTTTTCTTGTTCCCTGGGCTGCTGGCGGGTGAGGCTCCAGCTCCACTCCGGGTCCGGCGGCGCGTACAGCAGCCTTGGATCGGATCAGGTGTCATGCAGTTAAGGCCAGGCCGGTGCCAAGTCTCCCCCGCGCTCCGAGCTGCTCCCCGATGCCTTTGGCCTGCGGAAACAACGTGCTGCTCTCCCTCTCCATAGCTCGCTTTTCGTTTCTGACTTGGTTTATTATTATTTTTAAAGCATGTGTAGCGCAAAGCAAATCATCGACCTCCCGCTGGAGCGGGGCCAGCCCCGTGTTGGGCTTGGAAATCCTCCCTGCTTTATTTTTTATTGTAAATGACCGGAGGATGGAGCGGCTCGATGGGACCCGGCGGCAGGCCAGCTTGCCTGCT
>NW_008691092.1:5145-8000 GCF_000695815.1 Acanthisitta chloris | reverse complement strand
GCCAGTCCCCCCAACCCGGGGCAGCTTCTGCCACAGCTCGGGGGTGGGGACTGTGCCTCGTGCTCCCACAGCACAGAGTGGGGATAACATGGAGAATAACAGGGATGACATGGAGAAGAGGTTGGGGAGAGAGATGGGATGGGCATGGGGAAGGAGATGAGGATGAGGATGGGGTTAAAGATGGGCATGGGGACAGGGATGGGATGAGCCTGGGCACACCGAATTCCCCATCCTGGCTCATCCCTGAGCACCTCCGTGGAGCTGGAGTGGTCGTGGGATGACTGCAGCAAGCTGACTGCTGGGTTTGGACAATCTCCCCGTTGTGCTAACCCTTGGTCCCAATGGCAGATCCCCCGCGGATCACATATATTGGCTTGGAAAATAATTAGCCCTGAAGGGAGCAGGCACCAGGCCTTCAGTAATACTGAGGTAACAGGGGCCATAAATCAGCCCCAGCTCAGCCAGCAGCCCCAGCTGTGTCCGCAGGGAAGTGTGGCCACGGTGCTGGCAGGAACGTTGCCCAGTCCGCAGGCACAGGAGTGCTGACACGGACGCCGTGGGGAGAGAGGGACGGTGCTGGGCCAGCAGCCCCATCCCACTGGGGATGACCAGGAGCACACTGGGATCACGCCAGGAGCTCGCCAGGCTGCCCAGCACAAGCCACAGGCAGTTCTGCAGCGACGGGGGTAGCACAGGCTGGTTGTTTTCCTGCGAGAACAAGGTGACATTTCTTGTCTCCTTTCTCATGCTCAAAGTGTGAGATTTTTTTCCCTGTTCCCAGCGCTTTCATGGCGTGCCAGGGGTTTTTAACACGTCTGCTCACCGCCTGCCAGGGGAGCCAACACTCGCACCGTCAGCGCGGCCGCGGAGCTCTGAAGCTGTGCCAGGGGTCTCGGGGCTGGGTCGGGTCCCCAGTCCCCCCCAGGGCTGAGCTGCGTGATGCTGCCAAGCACATCCTGCTCCAGGATCTGGGGGGAACAGCACGGACCCCTCGAGCGCTGCCCCTGTATGAACCCTCCTGGCCCAGCTGCTCCTGCTGGGGCTGATTCGCAGCAAGAGGTGGTTGTGGTCAAAGGACTGGAGTGTGCTGGGGGAGCTGGAGCTGTCTCTGAGGGGTGGCAGTCCAGCTGGATGCTGCTCAGCCTGGCAACAGCCACGGTGCCCAGGCGGAGTGGGGTGAGCTGCACTCAGGACCCCCAAAGAATCCCCCACACTACAGGCAGGAAAAAATGGGTCTTCTGGGATTTTGGCTGGGTGTACTGGAGCAGGTCCTGGACCTCAGGAGGATGGGCAGGTGACCCCCTGCCCCAAGGAGGATGGGCAGGTGACCCCTGGCCGTACCTGCCCCGGACCAGTTGCCCTTCGCGTCCTGCGCGGTGAGACAGGAGCATCCCACGGCCACTCCACGTGATTAACTGTCAGTTCATAGCGCAGGAGATTTCAGGCATGAAAGAGCCTCTCCACAGACACGTCGTGCACACTTTATCCATCATATGAGACTCCAGATGTTTCCATTTTATTCTTATTAGCTCAGAGGCTGCAGAGCGCGGGCAGCATGAGGCCTCCTGCCCTGGTGCTGGGCACTGCTGGGCACAGCACAGCACTACAGGCCTCTGCCACTGAGGGACAGTGAGGTTTGCCTGGGGGCTCAGGTCAGGCTGCCCCTGCTGCTCTGCAGCCCCTTGGGAGCAGAGGGCTGGGTGAATGATCCCTCTGGACCAAGGAAGCTAAACCCTTGTCTGGAGCCGCCGGGTGACAGACGGACACTGCGGTGCAGAGCAGGGGACTCGATTTTACATCCACCGTGCAGCAAACCCACAGCCTTGTCCTCCCTCTCCCTCCCTCTGGTGCCGTTTTCCCCCCAGTCTCGCGTCTCTCCAAGCACTGAGGTCTCCCAGATGGACAGGGGGATGCAGTGGCCAGCAGTGAGGGGCTGAGCCACCCCAGGGTGCTGCTCCAGTGGCAGCATCATCCCACGGAAACAGCCAGTGGAGGGGAGGAGCAGGGGCGAATCCAGCCCAGGTGGGAGAGGAGAGAGCTGGGAAGGGAGGGAGGCAGGGACGGAGGCACAGGGGTCATACCAGGTAAGGAAAACAAGTAAATAGCTGATTCAGGGGTTTGCTCTCCTCTTTTATTTAACAGAAACTGTATTTTTACAGCTGCAATCCCTTAAAACGGGATTCTTTTTCCCTTAAACAAATCCTTGTAAAATAATGCTTCATAAAGAGGAGCGTTCCTCCACTCGACCCTGAAGACAGAAAAACAATCCTGCCGGCAAGGCTCTCGCTGTGCTGCCAGGGGCTCGGGGTGATGTGGCCTGTCCTGGCACTGCTGCCCGACCCGCTCCGGGTGCTGCGCTGGGTTCAGCACCGCTCCGGGACCGTGGCTGGGGCAGGATGGGCAGAGCAGAGCTCCTCTCCCGGCACCCACCACCTGCGAATCACCTGGCTTTGGCTCTGTCCTGCCACCAGCGGCAGGGCCATCCCCATCCCCTCCACCTCACTCCAAGGGCATCTTCCAGCCCGGAGAGCAGCAATGCTGCCTCATCCCTGGAGACTCCCACAACCTGCCCTTGCGCCATCAGGAACAATCCCATGCCAGGTCTCCCCTCCTTGCCTTTAATTTGCTCTAATTTCGTGTTAATTTTGGATTTTTTGGGGGGTGCTTTTTTTCTCCAAACTACAGCTCTTTTTTTTCCCCCTGCTGTTTCAGCAAAAGCGATTCAGGAAATTCCGATGCAATCCCGGCGCACCAGCCCTGCCCCTGCTCCGCGGCGGGACCGGCCCGAGCTCAGTGCTCATTAATAACCACCACGGGTCAGTTATTGCGAGGAGGAAAAGCAGCGAAAAAACCTC
>NW_008691092.1:4843-5099 GCF_000695815.1 Acanthisitta chloris | reverse complement strand
TGTTCTTTGCAAATCAATCTGTTTGCATCTCCGTGCGCGGAGCCGGCAGGGAATGTTGCTGGAGGAAGAGAGTATTTATAGAGGGGTTTATTTTAAATAAACAGGCACTTGAGGCTGAGGCTGCTGCTCCCGGTCCCATCCCTCAATCCCTGTGCCAGCTCCCTGCGCTGCCCGCAGAGTGCCGCCATCGAGCCAAAACACGGCGAGTCTCCAGCTCCCACATCGTGGGATGGGTCCAGCACCCACTCGGGAGACT
>NW_008691092.1:2669-4807 GCF_000695815.1 Acanthisitta chloris | reverse complement strand
AGGGCGGCAGCCGGGCACGGCTGAACCCACAGCCACAGCGGCCACAGCTCTTGTCAGAGAAGACCCTGTTCACTTCAGGGACATGACACAGCACTGGGCTCGATGTTCTGTGGGTTTCATCTGCCTTTTTTCCCCCCCCTTATGTGCTAAAAATATCAGGAAACCTGATGTGGGATTAACCCCAGGCTCACAGGTACTGGGGCAGCCTCTGCCTATGGTTAGTTACTGCTCACAAACTGTGTTTACTGTGCACCTCCCAGATTTGGAAGAGCAATGTGTTCAGGGCATCTCTGGTCCACGAAAGGGCAGTTTGAGTGAGTTCTGCTCCCACTGGGATCCTTCTCGTGCTCCCAGCTGATCCCCACAGGGTGGAGGGCACAAGGGGGGCCGTGGGTGCGGCACTCACTGTCGCTTTGTCCGCAGGAGCCGTGGGAGCAGGATGCTTCCGGACGCTGTGGTGCTGCTGGTGATGATGGTGACGGTGCTTGGCCCTCGCCTGGCTGCAGGAGGAGGCGTGGGAGGCTATGCCCAAGTGAAATACATGCAGCCCATGGTGAAGGGACCCCTGGGACCCCCGTTCCGTGAAGGCAAAGGGCAGTACCTGGGTAAGGGATGCGCTGCGCGGAGGGACGGGAGGACATGGGAGAGCTGCTGGCCTGATGTGCAGGGGATGTGGCACTACAGCCACTGGGCACTTGTCACATCCCACCCCGGGAGCTGCCTGGCATTGCCAAGGGTGGTGCTGTCCAAAACACCTTTGGCCAAGCATGAGAGGCTGTTTGGGTAACCCAGCGCAGAGGGACAGGACGGGCACAGGGAGAGGTTCCGTGGGAAGTGGAGCCCTTTGCTGGGACTGGGGAGCACCCGTGGGTGCCTCAGGGTGGGAGCTGGGACACACAGGGGACCCTCCTGGCTCTGCTCCCAGTGTCTGACTGCTGCGAGGTGCAGGAGCCTCGGCCCTCGCTGTCTCTGCCTCTCACTGCTGCTAAACCTGATCCGTCCCAGCAAGGCTTTTTCCACTCCTCCACCTATTCCGTTTCCCTGTCTGCGTTTTGCACCAGCTGGGAAAGGAGAGTGCCAAGGCTGGAGCTGAGACCCAGCCTGGTGAGGGAAGAGCAGGAGAGAGACATTTCCTCCCTCGGAGAGCAGAGACCAGAAACTCCACACGTGTTAAATCACTCCCCACTGAGCGACATGTGCGTGCGGAGCAGCCGAGGCCCTGGGGTCGTTGCTCTAGGACCCCCAGCCTTCCACATTCCCCTGCCCTCGGCTCCCCTGCCTGTACCCAGCTCCTGCCTGCACCCACCCCAGTGCTGGCAGCGCTGCAGGGCAGGGCAGCGCTGCGCTGGGTTTGTGTATCCAGACCCGCCAGGTTGGTGCTGGGCCCTTGGGAAGAGGCGCCGGAGCCTCCCTGTGGGTTCACACAGACCAGGACTCTCCTGGGAGCCAAAGTCTTGGCTCTGGGAGGAGAAACTGGAGAAGGCTGGGCTGCTGGTGGCTGATTTACTGAGGGCTGAATGGCTTATCAGGAGTTCAGCTCAGCACATGTGTCAGAAAACGCACAGCAAAACCTGGAGCCGAAGCGTGCTGTGAGCCCCCCCTCCCTGCCCCCTTCCCAGCTGTTGTAAAGCCGCTCCCTGAATCCCAGCCAGAGCCAAAACCTTCCAGCGTAGCACAGGAACACTTCAGCTGCTGGTGGGACTGGATTCAAATCTCTCCCTGCTGTTTTCCCTTCTTTTTTTCCCCCCTTCTTCCTATGCACGGGAGCGGCTCGCGCTGCCTCTAAGCAGTGCTGCCTATGGTGGGGAGAGAGGAGTGCCAGGCTGGGGCAAGGTGTGCTTTGGGCAAGCTCTGCCAGGTTAGACCAGGCACAGAGGGGACACTGAGGCCGGGCAGAGCACGAGGATCTCCTGGACGTTGCTTCTCTAAAACCCTTGGGAAAGAAAGGACAGGTGGGATGGGGGAGCCCCCAGGGACATGGGCCGGGGACAGCTGCAGCCTGAGCTGCAGGGGCTGCACGGAGGCAGCTGGGGAAGCCGGTGCCTCCTGGATCCCACCAAGCTCCCATCTCTGCTTAACCTCTAATTTGGCAAGGAAAATCCCTGCTGGCCTTCTGCCCTGCTCGGGGAGCTCAGCTG
>NW_008691092.1:2117-2595 GCF_000695815.1 Acanthisitta chloris | reverse complement strand
CCCCCCCCAAGCTGCCCCAGCCTGACCGAGGGCTGGGACCCCGTCTGGGGGGGCACGGGGGTTCCCTCTGCCTCTGGGTGCCATCTAGTGAGGCAGGACAGATACACTGTCTGACCCCAAACCAGCCACACCAGGAGCATGGAGGCAACTCAGGGCAAGAGATGCTGCTAAGTGCTAAATTCTCAGGACATTGAAGCAGAGACTTGCACACTCTGGGTTTTTTGGCATAATTTAAACCGTGTCCATGCAGCGAAGCAAACCCACTGCTGGGTGCTGTGCTGGGGCAGGGGATGGGATGAGAGGTGCTAGAACATCGATCCAAAGCAACGTCCCCATGAGCCCGTGAAACTCTCTCACGAGACAGGGCTTGGCAGCAGCTCTGGAAGGAGCTCGGAGCAGCCAACCTCTCCTTCCTGCAGTGTCATCCGGCCGCGCTGGCCAGACCCGCTGCTGGCTGCTCCCTGCCGGGAACCACATC
>NW_008691092.1:0-2045 GCF_000695815.1 Acanthisitta chloris | reverse complement strand
GAACCACTTCCCATCCTGCTGGATGATTCCTCTGCCGGCCGGTCTGTGCTGCTGGGTCCCTGCTCCAGTCCTTACTGGGATGAGCACAGCTCCAGAGGGGCTGCACACCCACCTGGGCCCACCCGAGCTCCTCAGGAGGCGAAACGCGCTGTGGTGCCATCCCTGCCCCGTGCCCTTCCCGCTGCCCCAGCTGGCATCTCTGCTGATGCTCCGAGGGGAACACAGAACCCCACGCTGCTGCTGCGAGCACAGAGGTCCGAGACGTGTCTGTGGTGAGACATGGGCTTTTGAAACCGGACACCAGCAAGGCTGCACTGTCCCAGTTTCTCTCCGCGAACGGCCCCGGTTTGGTTTTCCCGTCTGCTTTCTTGGCCGCCTGCAAGCTGGCAGCTCCTGCCTGGCGCTGCTCTCCTTGTGTGAGAGAGCAAGAGAGTGTGTGTGTGTGAGTGTGTGTGAGTGTGTGTGTGCTCTTTCCTTCCTTCGTGGGCTCAGCTGTAGATCCTTGTTCTGATTCCATGCAAAATGACCTAGAAAAACTAATTCTTTTCAAACCATGGCAAAGAGAAAAAAAAAAAAACCAACCTAAAATTAAAGAAAGAAAAAGTGTGGAGAGAAAACACATTGAAATAATTTTCTGGAGGAAATTTTTTCCAGAATTCAAAGCCCAGAAATAGAGCAGCACTGCACAGCTCCCTTGCCCTCCTTCCCACAGCGTTTTCCGGGGTGAGGAGCAGGAGTCTGCAGGAATCCAGTGGCAATGTCATGACAGACAAGCATTTCCTTCGCCAAGAGAGCCAAGTGACCGCGGCTACAGCTGGGGCTGTGGGCCAGGCTGTGATTTATAGATAAGCTCTGAAAATGTTTCCATGACCCAAAGGAAAACACACCGGCACCAAGCTTGGGAGGGCCAGAGCTAATTGCTGTGCTTGGGGCCGCAAAGCCACCTCTGATGCTCCGGGAGCAGTGCCTGCTGCTGCCACAGTTAGTCTTTTCACGTGTCTCAAATCTCCCCTAAGCTTTTCCCGTTGACTGAGGAAATCTCTGTGCTGGCAGATCCCAGCACTGCGGGTGTCTGTGCTCCCAAGGTTTCCGGAGGGGGTTGGACTGGCACACCTTGGGGACCCTCTGCCTCCTCTGCAGTGCCATACTGGGGCACACAGCCTCCTGTCCTGCTCCTGTCCCAGACAGGATCCATTCCCATCCCAGCAACTTGCCCATACAGATCTGCTCCCAACTGGAATGATGCACCTTGGGACAGATTTGGCTAAAATTCGCCCAAAGAGGTCAAGGCTCTTTCCTCTGCCTTTTGCATTTCTCATCATCGTCCCGTGTCCATGCGACTGTCGAGTAATTTCCTTCATTTCCAGCTTCCCAAGAAAGAGTTTGTCAGACTGATTCCTCCTCACCCGTTCCCGGCGTCACGTGGGGGGTGACACCCTGCCTGGGCAGCCTCGAGGAGTTATTTATGCTCACGTCTGCGCTTTCCGTGCCGAGCTGCGGTGGGCATGTCATCTGCCTCTCCTCGCCCTTGGAGTCTCTCAGCCCATTAGTTTCTCTCTTATATCCGTTTGCAAAAGACCTCAATAAATTCTTGAAATGTCAAGTGGTTGCGGCCTATTCCCAGCTGGGCTGACTCATTTGGACGGAGCCGAGGCTGCGTTTCCCTCCCAGCTCTTGGCTTCTCCTCCATCCTCCGCGCTTTTTTCCTCTTTGGTTTTGCTCTGCCTTGCTGGACACGGGAGCTGTGCCAGGGAGCGCTGTGGGCACGGCCTAAGCCGTAACACCCATCGCCTCATCGGGCTCCCGAGTACATGGCCAAGAGTTTTCTTTTTAATCCAAAAGGATTAGAGGTCTCCCGAGGCCCTGGACTTGCGGGATGGGGTGGAGGGATTATCCTCGGTCTTGGCTTGTGGCCATCCTCCCAGCTGAGCCCAGGCAGGAGCAACTGACTCCCACGGTGCTTTCGAGGCTGCCGGGAAGCGAGGCAGCTCCTAAATCCAGTTCCTAAAAACACCCTGCAGTGGGTCATCACCCGACAGCGCTGC
>NW_008691091.1:467-3272 GCF_000695815.1 Acanthisitta chloris | reverse complement strand
GCGCATTTCTCCCGTTGATCTTCCACAAGAAACTATCTTAATTCAGTGAGTAATCTAGGAATAAACCTCTAGGATTTAAATGCCAAAATGATTATTTACATTTGTCTCTTAAGCCTGGATTTAAGATTGATTGAATCCTCTGTAGCTTGTAAGAAAAGGGAAAGCAGCAGAGTTTCAAAGTGCCACTCATCATCTGCATCCAGCTATAGAGAGAGCCCAGAGAATTGGGATCCTGATTGGAGCATCTCAAGTTCAAAATTACATGGAATAAGGATGAGCCGTAGAACTGTGTACACAGATCATAATTGCAGCTACTGCTGGAATAAATTATGGAGAGTGTCTTAAATCCTCTCAGGCTGAGCTGAGGCAGGTTCCCAGCTCAAGCTAGAAGAGCTGTCTGGAAATGATAAAATAGCCCCAAACCCAGGACACTGTTATATCCTGGGAATAGCAGCTGCAACTTGGATTCCTTTCACCTGGTGAGGAACACTCCCAGCAGCTGAGCACTCTCAAGGAGATTACTGAACAATTTGGTCCATCTCAGCTATAGAAGTAAACAATTAAGTCAGTTACTATCCCCAGATCCTCTGCAACCTGGATTTAGGTGGTTGTTTCCACAGCACTCACAGTTTGTTTGAACTGTAAGAGTGAGAAGCAATTGTGGCTGAGCAGCCTGTTTGGAATGGTTTTCCAGTTGTCTGCAGAATTTGAGTTTCCCTCCCACCGAATTTTAGAGTCCAGATTATTTGTGAAACTTTCCAAATTCTGGCTGGAATGCTCAATAACTCCCAGCTCACCCATCTGCCAGGTCTAGAAGTGATCCCTGTTAAATCCTGTAAAACACATGTCTAAACTGTTTATCTGTCAACATTGTCTCACACTATGTCACTTTAAAGCTTAACCGCTCAAGGCTGATCCTGCTCTGGACACAAGGAACCATCAGTCACTTTGCACCATAGAACAACTCACCTGTGGTACCAGATAGGCTGTACATGCTGTGCTGTGCCTGCTGTCAACACACCAAGCTGCCCAGGCTCTCCCAGAGGAGCCTTTTCCCTATCCCTTGTTGCAAAAAAAGGATCTAAATAAATGATTTACCGTATCAGGAGCACTTTGCTGGGGTGACAGAGCCTTGCTACACCCAGACAGATAAAACACGGCAGAAACCCACCTTGGAAGCCGAACAAAGGCCAGTCCTCAGCAGCATCCTCCTACCCAGCCTGCCCAGGGTGCCCAGCTGCCCCGGATAACCCCTGAGGGCAGGTTAATTGGGCCACGTGGCTGAGTCCCATTAGCCTCTCAGAGCCCCGGGACCCTCTTTAGCACTTCACAGGGTTGAGGACACATATAGTCGGTTCCCTGTGCACATTCCCTGCAGCTTTCAGGTTTGCAATGATTTCCAAAGCAACAGTCAGCATGGTGGGAAGGAAATCATGGGATCACAGAATGGTTTGGGCTGGAAGGGCCCAAAGGTCACCCAGTTCAACCCCCTGCCACATGTAGGGACATCCTCAACCAGATCAGGTTGCTCAGAGCCTACTCCAGCCTTTCCAGGGATGGAGCATCCATCACCTCTCCAGGCAATCCAAATGCTGTCTCATTAAAACTTCTACTGCTGTAAGGGTTGTAGGCTGGGGAAGGGCTGGAGGGACCCACAGGGAGATGGAGATGAGATTAAATGAGGGAACCCACTCATACTTGGTGCCAGCAGTTTCCCTGGCTGGGACAGAGTCCCACTGCAAGGAGAAGGGAACGGCATGGGGTTGGGATTGTTATTTGTAACACTGACAGAAGAGCTCAGAGCGTGTGAAACTTCCTTGCTTTGACTCACTGATGGAGACAGGCTAGAAGAGTGGAGCCTTTGCAGTGCGATCAGCCTTCCCTCAGCAGAATCTCCCATGACCACTGGCACTGGCTCCCTGTCCCCATGTGCCAGACATGCCACCTTCAAAAACAGGAACAGCTCTTTTCTTAGCACCCTGGAAGGAAGAAATCTTGGAAATTGAGGGTATTTGAAAGGAGCCCCAGGAGATGGAGAGAGAAAATCCAATATCCTTGTGAGGGAAGTCCAGAGGCAGTGGAGATGCCAGAGCCTGATGGCCTGAGGTAAGTTCTGCTGGCTCAGGCAGAGGGAATTGCTGCCTGTTTACGTCCCTTGCCAAGTGGGCTGGCTGCTGACAGAGACCGGTTTATGTGGAACCTTATGGGGCACTAATTCCAGTTCACAGAGAACAGTTCCCTTGGTTAAATGGCTGTGTTTGCCAAAGAGGAGCAGCTCCTCCTCCACTGATCCAGGCTCAGCGCCGGGAGCACCAGCAGAGAGGCCCATTTACACCTCCCCATGCTCCTCTGTTCCCACTGCCTCGGGGCCTGAGTTCACCGAGCTCCCCCAGGCTCAGATCTGCTCCAGCCCTCACCTGGTTCTCACAGCAGTGTCCCACAGAGCTCCTCTAGAGCTGTCGATCACGGACACACACGTATGGACACAAAATATGTTATTTATTGTGGATTTTGCAAAGACACATTTAAGCAACAAAATATACATTTGTGAACCTTTAGTTTTATACATAACAAATACAATCTGCTACCATAGCAATAAATTAAATGTACATTATTTACAACAGACATAGGTCACCAGGAACTACAAAGCACCGCCTCTCTACATCAAAAATAAACTTTGTCAGGATTTATTTTCGCTCTATAAACTCTCTTTATGTTCTCTGACAGAAATGCAGCGTCTCGCTGTGCAGGGCTACGCTCGCTGAGCATGGTGAGAGCGTGGGCTCCTCCCGGCCGTGGGGCAGG
>NW_008691091.1:0-341 GCF_000695815.1 Acanthisitta chloris | reverse complement strand
GAAGACCCTAAAAACTCCGGAAGGAAACTGAGTTTGTGCTTAGGATCTGCCACTTCACTCAGCAAAAAGCACTTCTATGTTGTGCTTAGGTGCAACAACCCTGTGCTTGGCTCTGTGGGGTTTCAACAGGATGCAAGTACGGGCCAAGTGCTCTCCTGAATGGAAGCCCAGCCGGAGCAGCCGCTCGCTGCCAGCCCTGGCAGGCACACAGAGCCCCAGCCCCGGGGCAGGGGATGCTGGAGGACGGGAGAGTCCTCCCCGAGCTGCACGAGGACTCCAGCGCTGGGGCTGAGGACCTGCCCCTGACCTGAGCCGAGGGCCAGCAGCAGGAGCGAGCGGGC
>NW_008691090.1:0-406 GCF_000695815.1 Acanthisitta chloris | reverse complement strand
TTGGTAGAACATCTAGTGTTAACTAACCAGGTGGCCTTTGCCAAATGTAGGTAGATCCTAATGCTTGGAGGTCCCACCACCCATTGCTTTCAATGTGATTTTTAGCAGTCCATTGTACTATTCAGTATTCCCAAAGGCTAGTACATGATAGGAAATATGATACACCCACTCAATACCATACTCTTTGGCCCAGGTGTCTGAGGCTTTTTCTGAAATGAGTCCTGTTGTCTGACTTAATTCTTTCTGGGGTGTTGTGTTGCCACAGAACTTGCTTTTCAGGGACCAAGATCCTGTTCCAGGCAGTGGTGTGAGGCACAGGGTTTGTCTCCAGCCATCCTGTGGTCACTTCTACCATTATGAGCATGTATCGCTTGCCTTCGTGGGTTTGCGGGAGTGTGATGTAATC
>NW_008691089.1:482-10368 GCF_000695815.1 Acanthisitta chloris | reverse complement strand
GTTGGATATCAGGAAGAGATTTTCTAGAGAGACAGTGATCAGGCATTGTAATGTGCTGCCCAGGGAGGGGGGGGATCTCCCTGGATGGAAGTTTTCAAGCTGAGACTGGATGTGGCCCTTAGTGCCACGGTCTAGTAACCATGGTAGGGTTGGACTGGATGATCTTGGAGGTCTGTTCCAACCCGGCTGATTCTATGATTCTATGATTCCATGACGGACAAAAGAAACAGACCTGAGTTCTGAAAAGCAACATGGCAAGACTGTAGGAGGATTTAGCAACAAATCACCTAGGTTCCCTTCTTCCTTTTAACAATGTAACTGAAAAAATAAGAGATGCAAGAAGGAATAAACAGTAAAATCAGCCACTAGCAATTGTTTTCTTTGATATAAATATTCAGCACAGAACAGCAGTAACAATCAGCCCAGGAAAACCAGCAATGTGAAGCAATATTTCCTATCTATTCACACAAGTGTCTATTTTCACTGCTGATCAAAACCTTCAAAAAATGATTAAACCCTCCACAGGTTTTAAGGATGGGCACAGACAATCACTCATCACAATGAAAAACAGAATGAAATGAATGAAGTTTCCTATTCAAAAAATAATCGTTACTCACTTTTGTCACCATAACCACCACAAAGCTCTTCTCATCTATCTTGTACTCTTTAAGGGCAGTATCATCATTAAGGATTTTACCTGGGAAATTACACAGACGAAAATTAAGTTAGCAGATAAATAGATGATCTTGGGGTTTCCTCAGACAAACTGTTCCAAAACCCCCATGAAAACACATTTAAGCAGATTTATAAACATAAGAACCTTGGCTGTCAGCTGGGGTTAAACCACAACACTTGTTCACATTCCCTGATTAGACACCTGACATCTACCTTCATGTTCTGGATATGCACTGCTTTCACTGAAGTGTAAGGGACACAAAACGTGCTAAGAAACATAGTCCTGAGGAGTTGTACAAACATGGAGAGACTCAACTTCTCTTCCACTAGCATCTTTCTACTGCTGTCAGTGGCTTTAGCTTACTAGAAGTGGAAAACCAATACTAGTTATAAAGCAGTACATGACAGAATTGGAAAGACCCAAGTTCCTCTCAAGCTCAGTTTTAGAGGAAAAAAACACTAGAGGGAGTATTGGAATAGAACTTAAGTTCTGACTGAAGCGAGAATTAAAAACTGGATTTCTACCTTAGTGCCAGAATGAACAAGCCAATCAAATAAAGCTCAAATTAAGTTAATTTCATGTTTTTACCTGCCACTAAACTGCTTTTTGGTAGCGCATAATACACATTTCTAGTGACGGAGCTTAAAAGTATTGAGAGCACCTTTGTACAGCAAGGATTTGGTGGTGGTTTTCTTTTCTTAATCCAAAAGAAATAATCCGATTTTTAATTCTCTGAGGTACACATAGAAATGCTTCAGCTATGCACAACATAAACAGAACAAAATAAAACAATTAACCCAGGAGATGTGATCTGCTTAAATCCTGATTTCTTGTAACAAAAGTTATTTCTTCTTCACCTAGCATACCCCTGGGACCATCATGCTGTAAGAGCAAAGGTAACAGACTCACATGTACTAAAACCTGAAAAATTCTGATTAGATGAGTTTGAGTTTGTGTGGTTTTTTAATCTGTCTGTATTTCAGTTCTTATAATCTTTAGAAGACTTAACATTCACATCGAAGTCAAAGAACAAAATAAAATTAGGCACATTCACAATCTCCATTACCTGCATAAATTAGTTTTTGGTCAGCTACAGGAAAAGCATCTTTCCCCTTTTCTGATTTAATCTTCTCTTTCAGTGCCTTCACCTAAAGAACAGAAACAGAAAATAAAGTTAACAATACAAATTTAATTAAGCGCATTTATTCTAAGCTTTAAATACTAAACAGCAGTTTTCAGTCAAGTGTATCAGTCTTCCAAAGATGCCACTGTAACCCCTTGCAGAGCAATGTGTTCCCTTTCCAAACAACCTCTTGTGCTTAATCAAATTAGATAATTAATTTCTTCATGAGTTTTTAGGACATGTGTACAGCACAGTGAAAAAACCCACGAAATTTGTGGGAAGGCTTGATCTACTTATCTACTTCCCCTGTTCTTTCTCTCAATGCAGGGGTACAGATGCTATACAGAGCTGACAGCTTTCACCATCAGGGAGGACTCTTGGCCTCTCTGTTTGGCAAGTTTACCAGGACACTCAAACCTGAAGTCTCTACACACAAAGATTTGTGCAAACCCTTCAGTTGCTCATTTTATACAAGCGGTTTTCAACTGTTCCCCCTCCGCTGTAATTTCTGGAGCTTTGCATAGCAATTTTAATCCTACACATTTACTTGCTTACACGAACCACTGATGGATAGTTTGCACTTTCACAGCACCACAGACAATAGCTCAAACGACACTGTTAGTTGCCATCTATCAGAATGCTCATAATCTGTCATAATGTCCTGAGGAGCTAAAGGATGTTCCAGGAGCAATTCTGTACCGACACATCTGAAACCATGTTTTAAGACAAACTGCCTGTATACACAATCATTCTTCTTGCTCTCTTACAGGCACTCCCAACATACATAAAATAAAGACAACCAGTACATTATAAATGTATTACTACAATCTTCTGAAGTTGTTTATTTTCCCCTGAATATTCAAAAAAAACTTTTTCATAAAAATCTGCAGGGATATAGAATACAACATATTATTTCTTTCTATGTGACTACACCAAAATATGAAACAAATCTTTTTCATCAGCAGATGAATCAGAGTCAATCAGATTGGAAAAGGCCTCTGAGGTCAGTGAGTCCAACCTGTGACCTGACATCACCACAGCAACTAGATCATGGCACCAAATGCCATGTCCAGTCTGTCCTTAGACACCTCCAGGGATGGTGACTCCACCATCCCCTGGGCAGCACATTCCACTGTCTTATCACCCTTTCTGAGAAAAAATTCCTCTGCACTTCCAACCTAAATCTCCCTTGACACAGCTTGAGATTATGTCCTCTCCTCCTGTTGCTTGTTACCTGAGAGGAGAGACTGACCCACACCTGGCTACAATCTTCTGTGAAGTAATTGTAGAGGGTGATAAGGCCTCCCCTGAGCCTCCTCTTCTCCAGGCTAAACAACCCAAGCTCCCTCAGCATCTCCTCACAGTAACCGTGCTCCAGACCTCTCACCAGCTTCACTGCCCTTCCCTGGACATGCCCAGCACCTCAATGTCCTTCTTGCAGTGAGGGGCCCAGAACTGCACACAGTAGAAAGGATGAAGAAAGGATACTCTTGGTATTCTCATCAGACATGACATTCCAGCACCTGCCAGATGCTTTGGAACCAGTCTCCAACCAGTCAGTTGCTTCTCCACAGCAAAATTAAGAGCAGCTCACTGCCATCCCTCAGACCTGAGAGCAATCAAATTAATGCTTGTTTCAACGGCAATCTCCCAAAACCATCATCATTCTCATGCACTTACAACAGTTCTGTTCTATCCCTAGATTTACATTTAATTCAAATGCATATTTCCTTGAAAACTAAAAATCTAATTTATTAATTCCCCCCAGTTATGAAGGCTGGAAGTCACACTGCTCCTGAACAGTCTCTTTAGGTCATGGATAAGCTATCAAGCAGTTTTCCAGAACTTTAAGTATCACATATACTTCAGGCAACTCTAGTTAAATGTCCTGCACTCACTAGGGCAAATTAATCCCCTGAATCATATTAAAACCCTGTTATTTTTTCAAATGCCCAGTATGACTACCTAGTCACGTATTTATGCACTTATACTAATCACACAAAGATAATTTCTCAAAGCTACTGCTTTTATATCCAGTTACCATGTTTGCCACAGATTTTTAACAAATATTCTAATGTGACAAGCAGGTGTAACCTACTTCAAGGGAGAAAATTAAGGTTTGTTTCATGTCCACTGCATCAATCAGCCCACTGCTTTCAAATGTCAGCATTGTCTTCTTCATGTTTTATTGTTTGAGGTTTATTCCACACTTCAGTCTTTTTCCTACAAGCAACAAAACCAAAATCTGTTCTCTTAGACATAAACGCCTGAACAGCTAAATGTGGTCATCTGGGTCAAGACACACCAAACACACAGGCTAATTACTACACAATAGCTGGATCCGTGAGAAGCAGTTAGGATATCTACTGTAGTAAAATACTGACAGCACTGGCCCCTTCCAAAACCTTCTGTGTGAGCCTGTGACAAATGACAGGATCATGCTCTCATCTCTCTGGCAGGTGACACATCTCTCCAGACACAGGCAAACTTCCACTTAACACAACGGAGCTAAGGGAATTGAGAAGAGAATGCCTTAGTTACCATAATGGCTGAACTACAAGCAGTACTGATAGAACCACAGGATGGCCAGGCTTGGAAGGGACCAATAAAGATCCCCCAGTCCAACCCCCCTGCAATGAGCAGGGACATCTTCAACCAGACCAGCTTGCTCAAAGACCCATTTATCACCCTCACTGTACAAAACTTCTTCCTTATAGCTAATCTAAATCTACCCTTTTAGTTTAAAACTATTATTCTTTGTCCCATCATAACCAGTGTTTTACCACTCTTCTTGTAGAAAATCTTTTCCTTGTATCTGGTCTAAATCTACCCACTTTTAGCTTAAAACCATCACCTATTGTTGTATTGCAACAGACCCTGCTAGAAAGTCTGTCCCCATCTTTCTTATAAGCCCCTTTAGGTATGGGAAAGGGCTCTAAGGTCTTCCCTGAGACTTCTTTCCTCCAGGCTGAACACCCCGAGCTCTCCCAGACTGCAAAGGTGCTCCAGCCCTCTGAGCATCTTCATGGCCTCTTCTGGACCAGCTTTAACAGGTCCATGTTCATGCACTGAGGACCACGAAGAGCATGAACCCCCAGGTTACACAGGATCACACCTGGGAAAACTAACTCAGCAGCCACAGGCAGACTCAGCCTCATGGACACTCAGGAGACTGCACTTCCACAACCCAAACACCCTCCATGGATCCTACTGCTGACATCGCTTTTATTATTGTGGTGGTCTAGGCCAGGACAGACTAAAGACCTAATCACTATGGAGTAACTGGATCCATGTGAAGAAGTTCGGTGTTTGTTGTCTCAGTGAAGTAGTTCTTATCAGTGCTAATAACACAACGTTACAGAAAGCTCCATCCTGTGCTCTCTGACAGGAGCAGGGCTGTCACAAAGAGCAGCACGCCAAGTTAGCAGTGCCTTTGCTTGGAGCATGGAGACTCCACCTGTGCAAACTTCCTCCCAGGCCTCCCCAGAGGTACCTCACAGACAGGTTTCATGAACCACAGTGGTACTGAACACAGGAACAAACTACATATTACAGAAGCAATTTTTGGCTAAAGCCTACCAATACAGGAGCCATCACTAGCTTCTTGAAGGAATGTGAAAAACCTGGAAACGCTGAGGAGAGAAGGACATTACAGTTTTCAATACTGGTCTTTATTCTCTATTACTCGGCATCTACAACATTCAGTTTAAGAACAGATCATATGCTAAGTTCAAACACCAAATACTTCCTTTTTCAGATTTCCCCTGCTGACAGTTTACAAAACTCTAAAACAAATCTAAGCTTAACGTAACTCAGCTGATTTGCAGCATTTTTTGCTAACTATATCCAGAGACACACTGCCATTTGCAAAGGGAAAGACCACTTCAATGGACATTCACTCTGCTGTGAACTTTGGCCATCCGAAGATATCTGATGTGTTATGGTGACTGACAGTGACATGTGATGAGCTCCAAATGACTAGCTGAAAATTCTGTAATGTCACTCAAGCTGTTCCTATAAAACTGAAAACATGCAAAAGAGTCAAGTAATTTCCAGATTACATCCTTGAGCACTTCAGATCATTGCTTAACTGCTTCATATAGAGTAGTAATTTACATAAGGGAACCTGTCATGTCTCAGGAGAATACAATGAAGTGATCACATTCAAAGGAGCAAACAAAAGGATTTGCACTTAAACCAACTCCTAACTACTATAGCTGGAATCCTCAAGAAAACACAGTCAGCCGCAGACATCAGCATTCTCCTGTTAAGAGGCAGAAGCTCAAGAAACACTCAGACTAAAATAAACACTGCCTGACTGCGTGTTCTTTTGGCTTTCAGCACTTCCCAGCCTAAGAGGCCAGAGACAGCTCATCTGCAGAGGATACAGTACTAATTCCCACAGTAAAAAGGGAATAGATAACTTTTGATACATCCACTTCAACAGCAGCATTCCAGTGGCATAAAACTTACTCTGCTGGTTCTAACTGGAGTGACTAAACCCTTAGCGAGAAAACACCTGTGCCATTAATTCTGCCAACAGAAAAGAGTACAAGAAACTGGTCCCTGAACAAGAAATTGGTCCCTAAACAAGAAATTGGTCCCTAAAAACCTGTGTCTCAGACACAGTAGTCTGACCCACCTTCACTCAGATTTAAAGGACAAATGCTCCACTTTCAAGGAGAAATCATTAAAAATAAAAAAATAGGAGAGACAAGCCCTCTCAATGCTCTTCAGAAAGACAGCTGCATGTTCCAGCTGCTGGTACAGTGAGCTGCTGAGAAAGGCAACATCTCAAACTTCGCCTCTAGCAAATCAGGTTGCTAAGAACCTAGACTTCAGCATCATCACCAGTTCAGGGTTATTAAGTGAAAATTAATATTGGGAAAGCTCACCCAGCACATTGATCTGTCACACTGAGAAAGCAGGTATAAAATACACATACTCCACCTCTGCATCCATAGATGATAAACCTAGGTTTATTCCACCTGAACAGAGCTTACATTCCCTGAGTGATGCCCCTTGCATGGTCATGCTGATTGGCATAAACAACCCTTCAGTACCTTTAGGCAGACAATTTTCACAATGCATTACCCATGAACTGATTTATAGGTGTAAAAGTGACACAGTGGTTTGTTTGAGTAGGAAGAAAACCAACGAAACACTTCAAGTAATTACAAAAGCACACTTAAAAACACCGTTTTCCAGCCCTACATACTGACAAACCAGCTGGAGGGGTGCCCCGACACACAAAAGCACAGGGAACGGCAAAGACAGTCTGTAGACCACACTCTGACTCAGTGTGCTCAGTCACAAGCCCTTTCCTCTCCTTTTCCCGTTCCTTTGGTGCTCCCTGCAGGGCAGCACGCAGAGGAGGAGCTGATGAGGCCTCCTGTCTGGCCCTTACAGGACCATGTCCTGTAAAATAAAGAGTGACTTGTTTTACTGAGTCCATTCCATCCAAGTTGGGAACTGTGACCAAAGATATAAACCTTGGTTGGAGAAGACAGTGCCAGCCGTACCCTTCAGCTCTGTAAGTTTAGGTAGCCCTATAGATACCCCTTCAGGAAAGTATTTCCCTGTGTTTCAGGAATACTTCCTCCAGGTTTGTCAGAGAGCAGCAATGAGACTGTAGATTTTCATCTGCTCATATTATTGTTTTCAATTAACATGCACTCTCCATTCCTCCCAAGTTTCAAAGAGAAAACCTCCCAGCCTGTTGTTATCCATATGAAGGGCAAGTATATCTTAGTTTTCCAATGACACCTGAAGAAGATACTTTATATATCCAGAACCATACTTAAGTGTCTGTGACCTGTGTATTTACCTTCTCAGTCTACTGCCCACCTTGGGAATGGGGATCCAAGAAGTTCGGATTGTTGACAAATACAGCACAAAACACTGGCAAATTTTCAAAAGTACAAAGCTAACTTTTCCTTGCTGACAGCTAAACTGGGTAAGAGCACTCAGAGTAAAGCAGCTGCGAGACTATGGGCAGAGCCAATGCATCTGGAAAATGGCTAACACGTAAAAACATACTCTAATATGAGTAATTCCGTTATATCAGCAATTTGTGGTATCTTAACTTTCCTTTAGTAAACTTTGAAGAAATGAGTCATCCTCCCCAAAGTTGTTTGGAAATTGTATTAGAACACTCACTAGAATTTAAGGAAAATATTCCTGAGCATGTGAAAGCTTAGCCTTCTTCAGCCAAGAATCAGAACAACTTCCCTTGCTTGAAAATCCTAACTCTGGCCAGAAAACAGGGGAAAAAGATTGTCTACTGCAGAAGAGAAGCAGCAAAAAACACACACCAAACCAACAGACAGTTAATAAAATAAACATGAATTACCAGAGAACATAACTGGAAAATGCTACAGTCTGCAAAGAAAGAACAAGAACAGTGAAAAGGAAAAGCAGATGCTCCCTGATACTCTTATTCCAGTATTCTCTGAAGGGACATTTTTTGCAGAGTCATGTATCAAACCTTGTGCAGCAAATGCAGTCAATTCACACCTCCTCTGACTGTGCAAGTACACACACCCATCGATAAAATCCTAAGGAGATGCAAGAGCAATGTGACAATCTTCTAAAAGGGGAAAAAGAGCCTACTGTAAAATCAAAGAGTCAGAAGAGTGCAACAGAAAGAGGACTATTTCTGGACTTTGACCAGGACCTCGAGAGCCCATTTTCTTTAAGCACTGAAATTATAAACACATAGGGAAATACCAAAACAATCGTCTTATCCACAAGTGCTGCAGGATTAACCTACACTGAAACACATGCAGGAAGAAGGTTATCAGAGTAGGCTCATACTTCCCCACAGGGTACAGCCCTTTTACAAGCTACAAATCAGCTTTAACCATTTCACTCAGCAATAGGCTCAGGTTCTTGCAGAGCTGTTCAAAAGTTAACTATTCTGGCAAACACAATAACCTTCCAAATAAAATCTATTATGTTCATACCTTCTTATATACCCCCAAAAACAAGAACCACTAACGAGATAAATGCACTACATGAGACAAATGTACCACCCATTCCTGGAAAGAATGAACATGTACAAGCATTTAATGTATACAAACTGTGAAGTTTTTGTCCCTGGTAGCACAAGTTTGGTGGAGCAATCCCCCTTGTGCCCAGTGCTGAATAAACAAATACCTGCTGCTCAGAGATACAAGGCTGGGAGTAGTTCTTTTACAGCTTTTCTCAGCATCAGTTTGGCGACCGCGGAAGGACATCTCTGCTTAGCTGCAGGATCCACTGGAATCCGGGACTCCCTTGGCACGTCCCGAGAGCTCTCGGAGGGACTCCTAACTTCATCGGCTCACCAAGGGGGTAGACAAGGACTGACTGCTTGAAAGATAAGGTATTTGGGTTTGGTTTGTTTTGGTACCTAGGGAATTTGGGTTTCTGTAAGCCATGGAGAGACATCTCACGCAGGGCGCCTCACCACAGGTGAAATTCCTGAGTTGGTACACTTGGTATAGGGGTTAGAGTCCCCACCTGGGTTAAAATCCCCACTTGGTGCAGGGGTTAGAGTCCCCTTCGGTAGCTCTTAAGGTTTTATGACTTTTTGGAGTAGAACTGGGTATTGGAATTGCAATTTGTGTCTTGTACTTGTGACATTGTGTTTTATTAACTGTTTTAAACTCAATTGTATTCTGTGCATGTGTTTAATCTGTGAAATGAAATTGGTTTAAATATTCAGATAGGAAGCCAGGCAATTCCTAGAAAGAGTCCACTCCCAGGGTGTGTCCTGGCACATTGGAAGGATTTAGGAGTAACCCCTATTGGAAATGCAAGGGGAAAAGATTTAATTAAGTATTGTACTAATTGGTGGATGCTGTATAAGTTAGAAGATGCTGAGAAATGGCCACCATATGAAACTGCAAAATATAGCACTTTGTTACAGCTGATAAGAGAAGACAAACAGGATGAAGTGATGTATGTTGAAATGTTTTCTTACTTTAAGATATAAGCCAGAGTGGCAGAGGGCATGTGGCATTAACATTCCCCCAGAAGATTCATATGTATTTGCTTTCAAAAAAAAAAAAAAAGGGAAAAGAATTTGTGGGTTTGAGAAGACA
>NW_008691089.1:0-370 GCF_000695815.1 Acanthisitta chloris | reverse complement strand
GATGGTGATGTTATATGTCCTAAATAAGCTACTTGTTGATAAACTGGACACTTATCACACTGTAAGAGAGAAAGCTACTGTGTGGGTTAATTAAGAAAGAAAAGGCAGGGAAGAGTCAAAAGAAAGTACCCTCGGTGATTGCAGCAGCAATTTGTGTGCAGTGGGATCTGATAACTGGGAAGTGGTGGTAAGAGTAAGTGAGGAAGGATGTGGTAGAGGATGTGGTTAAAAGGAAAGTAGGAAAAGGGATGAAAGTAGCTATTTAGGTAGGAGATGCTGACACCATGATGCAGGGTGCTTTGACTGTTACTGTAAGGAACAGGCTGGTTAAGACTGCCCCATCGCCTATAAGAATGTGATAATGACCCTC
>NW_008691088.1:0-2140 GCF_000695815.1 Acanthisitta chloris | reverse complement strand
TAAGTGTGACCACATATTTTCTGTAAAATAGTACCTAAAATAATTTCAGTTGCTACAACCCTTGTTTATATATATCTACTTACTTCTCTCTGTGATTATGAATATTGAATATTAACTTAGGCTGGCTTGAAGATATAATCATTTCATCAACAAAAAAAGCAATTGCCATTATTCTTTGTATGATTATAATTTGCTTGCATTTTTCATGTCTGAAACCACATTTTAAACAAACATCTGCTCAGTTTAATGTCTTTGCCATATTCTAACTTTTGTTTGCTGAATTTTGCCAGCCCTGCATTTTAGTTTCATTTACTTATGGTGTTGTTCCACATCTTCCTCCAATATTTCAGGGGTTGAATACACCTCACATAGAGGGGGAAGAGGATTATGGCCCAGGAGTTAGCAGGGCTGATTGAGAGATCTTTAAACCAGTACTGAAGAGGGAAGGGGATAAGAGAGCATATGGGTTAAGATCAGGGGGAAGGCCAACAGTGCAGATGTCATGGTCAGACTCTGTTATAGACCACCCAACCAGGACAAGCAGTCAGGTGAGGTTTTCTACAAACAGCTGGCAGAAGTCTCACAGTAGTCACTGGTCCTCATACTTATGGGTGACTTCAACTTGCCAGATGCCTGCTGGAAATACAACACAGCAGAGAGGAATCAGATTAGGAGGTTCAGGAAGCGTGTGGAAGACAACTTCCTAACACAAAGGGTAAATGAACCCATGAGAGGAGGTGCCTTGCTAGACCTGGTGATTGAAAACATAGAAGGACTGCAGGGGGATATGGTTGTTGGTGGATGTCTTGGACATAGTGTCCATAAAATGATAAAATTTGCAATAGTGGGTGATGTAATGAGGACCAGCAGCAGAACCTCTACCCTGGACTTCCAGCAGGCAAACTTTAACTTGTTTAGGACATTGATTGATGGTCACTAGTGGTGTTCCCCAGGGCTCAGTATTGAGGCCAGTCCTATTTAACATTTTTATTGATGTTCTCAACATGGGGATTGAGTGCACCCTCAGCAAGTTGGCAGATGACACTAAATTGAGTAGGAGTGTCAATCTGCCCTAGGGTAGAAAAGCTCTACAGAGAGACCTGCACTGATTTGATCTGAGGACAACTGCATGAAATTCAGTGAGGTGAAATGCCAGGTCCTGCACTTGGGATACAACAACCCCATGCAGCACTACAGGCTGAGGGAGGCTTGAGAGTTGTTCATCAGAAATGGACATGGGAGTGCTGGTGGAGAGCTGGTTCAATATGCACCAGCAGTGTGCACAGGCGGCCAAGAAGGCCAATGGAAACCTGGCCTGTATCAAGAATAGTGTGGCCAGCAGACTAGGGAAGTGATCCTCCCCCTGTACGCAGCATTGGTGAGGCCACACCTTGAGTACTGTGTTCAGTTTTGGGCCCCTCACTTTAAAAAGGACATTGAGGTGCTGGAGCATGTCCAGCAAAGGGCAACAAGGCTCATAAAAAGTCTGGAAAACATGTCACATGAGGAACAGCTTAGGGAGTTGGATTTGTTTATCCTTGAGAAGAGGCAGCTCAGGGGTCACCTCATCACTCTCTATAACTACCTGAAAGGGGGTTGTAGAGAGGTGAGGGATGGTCTCTTTTGCCATACCTGCAGTGAGAGGACTGGAGGGTCATAAGACAGGGGACATTCAGATTAGATGTTAGGAAAAATTTTTTCACAGTTAGGGTGGTCAGGCACTGGAATAGTTTGCCCAGGAAGGTGGAGGAGTCACCATCCTAGAAGAGTTTAAGAAGCATCTGGAACTGGCCCTGGAGGATATGGTTTAGGGTTCAGGGGTTACAGCAGAGTGGCAGGTTAATGGTTGGACTCAGTGATCTTAGAGGTTTCCTCCAACCTTGATTCTATGATTCTGGCATTTCTCCATGGGTGATCTCCTGGTGCTTGCAATGACTTGCGCCTTTTTCTCACTTGTAAAACGTGGATAATGTTTTCTTTTATGGTGGGATGTGCTTTGAGATCTGCATATCCATAAGATGTTTACACAGCGTTATCTCACTTTCAGATAAAGCTCAAATTCAAAATCACTACCTTTGCTCTTTTATTTGTAAAGGAATTTAGGATCCAAGGATCAATGACCATGAAATGTGATAGCTTC
>NW_008691087.1:60622-79725 GCF_000695815.1 Acanthisitta chloris | reverse complement strand
TATATATCATACCTTTTCTTGACCATCACCCTTCTCCCTTCCCTGTATTTCTTCCATAAAGTTCCCCCCAGGCATGCCTGATTACTCACAAATCAGATTTCCAAAGATCATGAGACTCAGCTACATAAGGGTCATAAGATCTTAAATCATGAGATGTTTAAAAATAATGAACGAGAGGCATTTATTTATTTGTGTCTGAAGCTGTGGGTAGCATCTGCTGGCCCCAAGGCATGTGAGAGCTCTTGGTGGTCAAATTTCAGCTCAAAATACACTACCAAAACTTTGCTCTAAAGGAGATCCCGTTCCTACTCCCACTCCAACAGGATGATGCTACTTGACTCTTCCCACCAGGGTCCTCTGGAACATCCTGGCTGCATCTGAGGTCCTGTAAGATCCTGAGAGGAGAAGGAGAACCAGAATGAAAAACACCAGTGGGCCACACAGGCAAGGGAGAGGCCAGGACCTGGGAGAGGAGAAACCAGAATGAAAAACACCAGTGGGCCAGACAGGCAAGGGAGAGGCCAGGACATCATTCCACCTCCTGATCCTTCCTGACTAGCAACCAAGCTAAACTGTATTTTACAAAAGTAAGAGCAGGGAAGGCTTAGGTCTCCACCTCAAGCTGCTCCAGGCTGTGCTCACATATGCACTGCACATGCAGAGCAGCCAATGAAGTGACCAGAATGAAAAACACCAGTGGGCCAGACAGGCAAGGGAGAGGCCAGGACATCATTCCACCTCCTGATCCTTCCTGACTAGCAACCAAGCTAAACTGTATTTTACAAAAGTAAGAGCAGGGAAGGCTTAGGTCTCCACCTCAAGCTGCTCCAGGCTGTGCTCACATATGCACTGCACATGCAGAGCAGCCAATGAAGTGGTACCTGGCCCTATGCCAGACCAAAACCAGGCCCAGGATCCTACATGTAGCATCAGCCTGAGCAAAGACGTTCCATTTCTCCTTGCCTCCTCCCCTTCCCTGGTCACAAAACAAAGCAAAACAAAAGACACCCTGCAGAGAAGCATGAATGGATGGATGGATTGATGATTTGGGATTTGGATTGTTTTGTGGTTTTGCATTTAAATGAGAAGGAATAATTGGGGTTGGGGGGTGGAAGAAGAAACAATACTGAGGAGGATTAGTGATATTTGGGGCACATCTGTTGGAGAAATGAATTAGTCTGTGGATTCTAGAAATTATGAGCATGTTCTCAAGATGATATATGCTCAGTTTCCATGGTCAGTGAACCTCATCCTCCTATGCAATTTCCACCAGCACTGGAAAGGACAGAGCACAAACAGAAGCCACAACTGTATCTTGAATACCTGTGTTCTCTTCCTTGTACATTTGCTGAGGATTAAAAATTCTCAGTCATTAAGTTTCCACTCCATCTACACCAGACAACTCAGCACTCACCTTCCAGCAATAAGGCCAGGAATGGTGTGAGCACTGGAAGTGCTACCAAGACTTATCAGAAGTATTGTGATTTTTTTTCCCCTGTACCACCCTCATGAGCAAGGAACCAGACACCACAGTAAAATGGTCTCCATCTAATAAAACACTCCATTCTGAAGCCCACCTTATGGTTCTAGAAAGAAAAGAGGTAACTCTTGATTTTACAGCCCATGGATTGGTGCCAATACCTCCCCAAAAAGCTCCAACTGCTTGTTTTGCAGAGCTGGGGCGCATGCTCAATGGCAAACTCCTGCTTGAAACCTGGGCACTGGTCTCCTGCCTCAGACCACTGGGCAAAGGTGCACACTATGTGCCTGGTTTGTCCCTGCAGCCTGCTCCCATGGCACCAGACATGATCACCCCCAGGTTTCTGTGGAAATACTGAGGAAAAGCACTTTTGGAATTCTTTAGATGTGGTGAAGGAAACTGATTAAAAAACAGCGAGTCACAGAATCATTTTGGTTGGAAAAGACATTTAACATCTATGCCTTCAGCCTGCCACAGCTACTTAACAACAAATTTTGCTCTACAGAGTCCAATGGATAATTTCCTAATGTTCTAATATTCACTCTTGGCTGTAAAAGTAACAAACTGACTCTAAGCTCTCTAAATTACTGAACCATTTGTTGCAATGTACAGTGCCCTTGCAGGTGTCATCTCCTTCTGCATTTGACCTCTAAGGTAAAGCTTTAGAGAACTGTTTAGGCTCTGTCTCTCACCCAGGACTATAGACAGCACATATACACGCATGAAAAAAAAAGAAATGCACTGAAATTTCTAGTTTATGTTGAGCTCTGTGGCAGGTTTACATGTAAAACAACTTACCATAATTCAAATTGCACTGATTTGGGGTAAGATATGGTGATGAAGCAGCACCACTCAAAAAAAAAAAGCCTAAACTTTATCTCTGGATGCATTTACCAGGGGGATAACATTACTGTAGATGTCAAAGATAAAACTCAAACTAGATTATGCCATTGTGCCTGCAATTTGCATTATGTCTTACTTGGAATAAATCTCTTCCTAAAAATCCCTGTGTGAAAACAGTGGGAAAGCTAGAGGTGTAAGAACAAAGAACACCTCTGCATAACATTCATTTACAGAGGAATACTTCTCCCTCCATTTATTTTTAAGAGACACAATCATCCTCTAACTTTACTCTCTCTATATAAATCATGTTATATTTTGTTTTCTCTGCTCTCTATGCCTCTTGATTCCTCTCCAGGAGTGTTACTTGATGAAGCACATGGAGGGAACCAAAGGCTGGAGCAGTCACTGTGTCTGGCAGGACATGCTCCCTTTGGGGCAGCCTTTGCAGGCTGGTCCATATTTGCATCCCTGCACACCTGCAGGCACCTCAGCATGGGAACCAGCTGCCATGCCTAGTTCTCACCTCCTTCCATAGACAGCAGTGAGATAGAAAAAGGGGACTCAGACTCAGCTTGCCTCTGCTCAGATGACAAAAGAGACCATCTCATCACAGAGTTGCAATTTTTACTGACCACCAAACAGCAGCACTGGCACCAGTATCTCGCCAAGGCTGTTGTTCCACAGGCCATTCTGGCCTCACACTGGGCTCTTCAAAATTTATAGAACTATTTATGGGAACGAGGAAAGCAGGCAAGGTGTGGTGGCTGCTGCAGGGGTGTGTGTGCAATGACATCTTTTATCAACAGGAACTCAGGAGCTGGAAAATTACACAATTTCAGGCACCATCAGGACTTCCTGCTCACTTTCAGCCTGGCCTTCCTAAGCTGCTTTCCACAGCGGCAAACACCGAAGGGCTGTGACTCCCAGTTCCCAAACTGGTAGGGAAGACGAAATATCTAGCACTTATTTTTGAGGAAGCTAACATCTCAAAGCAGTTGAAGAAGGGAACACATCTGTAAATAACTGCCCACAGAGAAAAGAAGATAAAGGCTCAAGAATATGCAGAAAAGGAGATCAGGGTCTCCCTTTCAAGGGCAAACATTACTGTTTTCTTTGGGAGGGTTCAGCCCTTATTTCACAAAGATCCCACTTAATTTTGTTCATGTAGCTGTTACAGACTTGATGTTTCAGCTCACAACATGAGACAAAACACAGAAGCCATCTGCCCTTGTACCCAGCATCCTGCTGGGATGGACTGTAGATGCAGATAACTCTGCAGATCTCCATTAAAGGAAGGCTGAGTGAGCCTGCATTTTGTTTCCATAAACTACAAGTTTACACAGGAAAATCTCACTCTCACATCTTCTGTGCAATCCAACACTGGCAAAAATGATGGTATCTAGAACCAGGCAGACCTCAAATCAAAACATGCCCCTTAACATCCTAGGTGGTCCCAGAAGCTCTGGTGGAAAGAAGCATCATGGTCAATTTGTGAGAATAACTGAGGAACAGCCATAAAATATTAATAATGCAATAGAAAACCATACTTATAGTAAATCTGCTCTTGTAATTACATGTTAGGAAGCTAGGAGCTCAGAGCTCTGTATTTACATTTTATATGAGAAGTACTAGCTTGAAAGAAAGGTATATTTAAAAGCACTGTTTAACTGTCTTTACTGTGGATTGTTGCTCAGAGGTTTTGTATGATGGAGTAGATAGCACCAGCAAAACCTTATCAAATTTCTACTGTCATACACTGGAGGCAAATTTTGATAAAAAAATATGTCCCTTTGCTTGTTAAATTAAAAGGATTAGGGTTAAAAAAATAATCCCATAATCTTATGTTTTGGTAGCCTCAAAAATATTTCATACACAGGTCAGGAGCACAAATGGAAAACAAGAAGCAATTTAATCAGAGAAACTGACTTTGTCTTAATGACTCCTGAAAAACATCACACACGTCTTGCACAGAATATCTCAAACTCAATGTATTTTTATATCTACAGAATAGACAGAAATTCAAAAGTTACTTTTTTTAACAAATATTTTTAAATGGACTCACCAAAAATGAATCAAGCCAGTTTCCACAGTCTGTGCTTAACTCTGCTTGCAGCAGTTTGGTAGATTAAAATTCAGCCTTTTTGTAAAATACAGTGAGTTTTAAAGTAGCTCTAAATGATCACCATCTTGTCAGGGTTAACATACTTTCATGTATCACCTACAATGTGTTTAATCATTAATATAAGACACTCATCTCCATAAGAATTTTTCTTACAATATGCACATCAGTGTGTGCTGACCCCTTGAAGACGGGTTGCCCTATCTAATTAAAATGCACTTTTAAATTATTCTATATGAAAATGCTTTATAACAGCTCTCATACACTTCACAACTGGAGAATTTAGGAGGCAGCCTGAAGTAAAGCATCTTCATCATGATTTTCAGAAGCTGAGAATTCAGGCTGATGCCTGCTCGAGAAGCTGCGATTTGGGGGCACCATACAGTGCAGGTCACAGAACAAAACCTGCCCCAGGAGGAGCAGGGCTGGGATGCAGGCACTGAACCATGGGGCTCTAAACAAAAGAGCATTTGCAACAACAATGAGGTTGTGGTTCCCACCATGCCCTGCACAACTGTATTGCAGAACTGTAATTATCTTGACGTTCAAGGCCAAGTGCCTCAGTCTGGTGCTCAACTGTCGAAACTTTCAATGATCATAACACAAAGAACAGAGACACAAGAAACTGCTTGATGTTTTTTCCCCTCCCTAACAGGACATCATCCTGATACCCTTCTCTCTGCACCCAACCATCCTCCCTACCACCTTCCTATTGCTGATCTACTGTTGAAAATAAAAATGTCTAATTTGGAATTATAAATATATACACAGAAGCCCAATCTGGTTTTCAGTGTTACTGAATTTTAAGGGAGCTTCCCAGTTTTGCTTCCCAGTTTCTATTTACAGCAAGGAGAAGATGAGCCCCATTATCTTGTTCCTTGGAAGTTAAATTTCTCTTTTGTTTTGGAAGATCTAAAATACTTAATTCCAGATGTCCTGGAATTTCTGGTTTTTTGTCTTCACCTCTGATCAGCTGTGAACACTGTGAGAGGCCTTCCAGAACATGAGGCATATTGGAAAAAGTATTATCTCATTATGATTTTATCTTCTGCACAAATAAAGGCAAGTTTCTCTTCTCCTTTTTCCTTATCTGATTTGTTTTCAATGAGAAAAAAACCAATACCACTTAAAGGGTAGTCTAATGTATGGGTTGTTTTGACATTTAGCAAGTGTATGTTTAGGTATATGAGAATGCACTTCTGCAGCTTAAAGTTTTATCCAGCTAACCTTTTCAACATTAAACAGTGAGAAAAAAACCAAAACAAATCTTATGTTACACAAGGCTGAACTTGGCTAAATTAATAACAACTCAATTGTAAACTATGGTCACAGAGAAAGTTACCATTGTTCAATCAACTGCTGTTTAAAATATTTTAATTGAAACAAACCTCAGTGTGTGCAGTTTCCCTCACATCAACGTTCTGCAATGATTATATGTGTCCACAATTATGACAGTGTGTGGGAATGTAGCTACGTCAAAGAGGAGGGGTTTTACATGTTCCTATAAAATTACAATATCAAATAGCTCCACTTTGTTTAATTATGTTTCACTTTCCACTTGTTTTCTAGTTATACCAATGATGATAAGCAAATGCATTATAAGAAAGGTTTTCAAAAAGCCTGGGAGAATTGTGACTCCCATTTAGGTGTGGCAACAGCAATCCCATCACTGTAAAACCAGGAGAACAAGCCAAGAGACCAAAAACTGCTGAAAATTGACAGATTGATATCATATTAAAAGAAGTACTTGCACAACAGGTTGAAGACAATAAAAGAGACTGCATGTATGCTAGAACAAAGGGAAGCCTAAATTTAGGCTGGTCCATTATTAGCCAGGATGCCAATAGGAAACCTGAGGTGCTCACTACAGATCTCTTTCCTGTAAACACACATTGATAAGCTCATACTCTAGGACACTTCCTTGCCAAGGGGTGTGAAGGAGAGGTCAGGTGCCAGAGGCAGGCAGGTACCCATGCCCAAGTTATTTGGATCCTGAATTTTAGCTGCGTGCTACTTGAAATTATTAACATCAGGGGAGAATGCATAAAATCATCAGTGATAAATCCTTCAGGTGACAAATGAGAGGAGTGGCTAAATGGAGGGAAGAAGCAGCCAACCCCACAGCTGACTTAGGGAGAAGCAAAAGAAGATAAGCCATAATCAGGAAGAAGGATTTCCTAGACCCTCAACTGTTTGGAAAAGCTGAATTCATAAGTATATTGGAGATTAATTACTAAGGTAGCTTCTAAAGCCAGGGCTAAGTGATTACATTGGTGTGTGATCTGCCACTTGCTTCTACAAAGCATCACACCTCCACTGCGGGAGCACCCGCAAGAACACGAGTCTGGTCAAATCATTCCAAAACTAACTGAAAATAAACACAACATGAAGCATGTACCTAGGTTTTCACAGTACAGCAAAGGACTTTGAGCAGTGCAAATATTTCCAGGGCCAAGGAGGATAAGACACAAGGCTCCAGAAGAGGCACCCAAACCCCCCAGCACTTGCAGCAGTTCAGCTGAATCAAAGGTCATTCCACACGCAGCATCTTGGGGTGAGGGGCAAGGGAGGGTTTGTACATGACTGGGAAAACTGTTGAATTTTAAACAGTAGCTAGTTTATGCACATCAGGAAGAGGGTAATGCGATCAAACTCTTTGCTGGGGTTTAGAAAAAAAGCATAGCAGATTGCTGTGAAGGCTGCAGACCATGTACACCATGTGAGAACTAAACTGTCAACAAATACACCACAGTAATCCAATTAGGAAAGGCTTTTTGCATCCTGACAAGCGAGCGTAGGTTGAAGATTAGCTGAAGGACATATCCTCCAGATAAGAATCCACCTATAGAAATGGCAGACTTCTTTAATGAGTCCTGTGAATCTGATATAAACTCCAGATTTGCAACATTCATCTCCTGTGACTTGGTGACAGGCATGGATAGGAACATAATGAACTGAAACTTGATAACAATAGACTTCAGCATTTGGCTGAAGTGTTTTACTCTGCTTTTGTTGTTTCAGGTATCTTCTGGAGCAAGCAGTGATACACTTGTGCTATCTGGGCCATAGCCTCAGGTCCAACCCAGCAACACTTAGGTCCAATCATAAGGCTGTGGCGCTCTGCAGGCTTTAACACCAAGTCTTGCCACAAAAACAAGCAAGGACACATTTTAACATGCACAGTAACTCTTAGAGTTAAACACAGCAGGTGAGTGGGCATGCAGATTTCTGCTGAGAATCTGTGTCGGGAAAGAAACGTCTTTCACAGGGATCTCCCCCAGGTTTCCAGGCACAGTCAGCCCAGGAATGGCATTTCCTCTCAGCTGCTCTGGGCTTTCCACTGACTGTTTTTATGCGACCTGGAAGAGACAAAGATGCTGTGCCTCAGCGTCCCATCTCTTCGGCAGAGGGGACAGCACCCTCCTGCCCAAAGTGGTGTCTCAAAGCTGTTAGCAGCTTCTACAGAGCCCACAGCAACCCTTAGCTGTGACGTGTTTCGTACAGGTACAGTTTGCACAGATCTGAAGTCATGGTTCTCTGATAATATATAGAGAGGCAAAATCAAGAGCTTTGCCAGGTGATGCCTCTGAATATCCAAAACCGGTACTTATTTTCAGGAGTTCATGACAAAAAAATGGACGTGATTCTAAAAGGAGAGAAAAAAAATTAAGTATCGCAGTTGGCTGCTGTGCTCTTCAAATCCAGCATGCACTGCCCAATAGCGAACGGAAGACTTATTATCCATGGCTAATTGCAATGAATAGGTTGTATGGGTTCCCTGTGAGTTTAGATATGAAGTAGTCCAGATGAGGTCTCACAAGTTATTAAAAGACTGATAGTCAACACTCTTCTTTGACTTTTCCTGCATCCAAAATCAGCAGAAGAAGTTTAAAAAACCCCTGCTACTAGTTTAAATTCTGTAAATACTGCAAATCACCCAGCACCCTAATAACTGTAATTATATTTAAACTCTTGAAACTGAATACACTTTTTTTAGGGTATTAGACCTTGCCTAGATTTTCATCTCTTTATTATATTAAAGCACCTGGACACCAGTAGCACAATTTTGAAGACCTAGACTAGAGGACACTGTTAGGGCAGTGATGATATAAAACATGACAGTACCTTCACTGCATTACCTTAACATTTGAATGAGGTATCAAAGAGATGACCCACAAAGGTGTCTCATGCCATGGACAATGTCCCTACATTCATGGGAATCTTTGTGAATGACAGAATTTCTTATTTGGTGTTTTGCATTAAAGACAAACTTGGTCACAGCTGCTAGAAAGTGCTGGCAAGGCCCCACAACCCTGTGAGGATAACTTTTGTTCAGCTTGCTGTGACAAAATCATGGCCTTTCGTAACTTAAACAAGGAGTTAAAGATGCAGCAAGGAACCTGCAGGAATCAAATTTAGATCTGCTGTACAGGATTTGGCTGTTACACACCTGTGATCCCACCGCTCCAGTGGAGCTGCAGAAGTGCAACTGAGAGTGGAATTTCAGACTGCCCTGCCCAAGATAAAACACTCATTATGACTACCCTGGCTGCCAGATTTCTCTACTTGAAAGCTAAAATTCTCCCAAATAAATCCCACTGGCCTGAAAAATGAGAATCTGGTATCAGACTGAGCTGGGAAATTACTATCTGAAGAATGGATATAAGTAAAGATAATGCAGATGCAAATCTTCACATTTACTTTTATGCTTTTATGCTGTATGTTCGCAAAAGCCAGACACTGAGGACTTACTAAACAATATGAATTGGGACTTCTGGCATGATGCTGTGAAACCAGCTATAATTACCTTTGCATGACACAAAGTCAGAATTCACAGCAGCATGTTAGATGTTATGATTCCTCATGTCAGTATGTTATCACAAATACAAATTAGGAGGGAAAAAAAAGTATTACATGTAAAAGATCTGTAATTGCTGTATTTGATTACTAGAAGATTTACAACTACTTAAGATTTCTCCCCTCTCTGAAGTGAAATCTAAGGAGAGATGCAGAGGATATGGGGAATTCTCTAACTATCTTTCTCCCCTAGAAACTGCTCCTTGCTAGGGGTTACGCAGCAAAGGAGGCAGAGAGAATGTGATATGCTAAGGAGAACTGTGGGAACATTAAATCTCTTCCTTATTTCAGGGGTTGCTTTTTGGTTGGGTTTTTTTTTCCCATTAGAGTGCTCTTGTTCTGTGCCAATTAAACTTTACTTTTTTGGGAGCATGACCACAGAAGAGAATGGTCACAGTGGCTGCTGAGGAGAAGGACTGTGAGCACAGAGCTGCAGGAAGACCTGGCGATGGCAGAAGCACCCACTGCTGGCAGGGCAGGAATCGTGGGAATTTACACCCAAAAACGTGGTGACTTATGGCTGCAGTGCTATGCTCCACGGGAGGCACTGGAATGGGGCTGGAAGTACAGCTCACTGGCAACTGCTGTGGCATCCATGCCTCCAAAACTGATGTGGATTACATGATGCATTTGTTCTTCAAGGGGTTGCCCTTATTGTACAGACAATTTCACCTCTGTCCAAGCCTTCACTTAGAGCTCATCTCAGCTGCTTCTGCAGCACTCAAAGACACATGAAATAGAGCTGGAAAATTTACACAGGCTTTCCACAGTCATCATTAAATTTGCTTGATTAACTTAAATTAGATCCTTTAACCCTTTTGCCATGCACACAGGTCTCTGACAGCGATGGCATGACGATTAGCCTCTACATTGTTCACTCTCTACACTCTCTACACTTATTTGTATACTAAGAAAAGAAGTTAAAGGCGTTGCTAGTCTGAAAAAAACATCCTTAAAAATATATGTCCTTCTTCACTCACCTCCTTACATCACAGGAAGTGAAGTTAACTCAGTTGGGGTGATTAGCACCCCAACCTAGCCAGTAATCAGGTTTCAGAAATACCTTGCAGAAGCTCAGTTTACCTTTGTGCCCGTAACAGAAGACTCCTGAAGACAGAGAAACTTTCATCATGTATAAATGACTAACAATTACATCAAAACAAATGGAGGGCTTCAAAGCAGGGTGGGAAAATGGGGGGAAATTCCATCCTATTAAGATAGGACATAATTATCTCCTACAGGAAATAAATGCTATATTTTTAGCAGGTGACCAGTCAGATAGATTCAGTACAGGGTTATAATTGTGTAGTGATTTCTCATCAAGTTGCAGCATATCTCCCCAGAGAGACGACAGAACTTACTATTTTTCTCTAAGTATTTTTCTATGTTGGCTCTTAACTAGGAATTGGAAACATGAGAGCTCCCAGAGCAGGCTGCATTTCATTGACTATTACCATTTATATTTCATCATTTACAATTAATTCAAAGATTCCTAAGAACCTCATACTGGTATGTTACTACATGGAGTTAGTACCGTGATAACATTGCAGTAACACCAGAACCTCCCAACGTTCAGCCTTACCAATCCTCTGCTCATTCCAATTTACAACTGCTGTGTTCTGTGAGCCAATATACACTGCTGCTATTGAAACCAACCTATGCTATTTACACATCAAATAGATATAAAATCTGGATTGCAGTAAACAGTAGTTACATACAAGCTGAAAACACAGTGTTATGATTAATAGATATAAACTGAACTTGCAAAGAGATATGAACATATTTAAAGAAAGGATAAAAAACATAGGTAAAATCACAATCCTTAAAGGAGATTAGGTCAAAGTTAAGTAACACATCTTCATAAAATATTTCTGGTAATAGATTACTTGTGGATTACATTTTCAACCTTATTCTGTAAAGGGGATGAAAATCAACCAACTAATGGCCATCATACATGGGTAGCTGTGCCAGGTTTGATGGACAAACATTGTCATGCAACACAGAACCTAAAGGAACTAATGTAATGTAAACCAACCACAGAGTAGATATTACATTTCTACTGCATTCACTCAGCAATAAACCAGAAATATTCACTAATAGTTGCATCAATTTGTAAGATAAGAGATTCCAGAGCCCTCCTGATCACGGTTGGTTGCGTTTTCACCTGGCTGATCTGAATGTGATCAAACTGCCCTTCCAAAGAAGAAAGTGTTTCACTGAAGTGTAGTTAACTCTGAAACCTAAAGACAGCCAAGCTATAAGCAGTGCCCACTCCTTAACTTCGGATGACTTTAATATCCTGGCAGCACGACAGTTAATTGTTAACTCACCAACTATGCACAGAAAATACAGTTCCAGATCAAATCCTTCTTTGTGTATGAATAATATGGTGCTTCTCTTATAAATATGTACTGTATCTGTTCTGACTACAGCATTAATTATTAAACATGTTCATTAATTATTTATATAAGCTTATTATCTTTCATTTTAAAACCATATTCAGCCTTTTTTTTCTGAAAATTTCTAGCAAGAGACTCAGAATGTGATGGAATGTATGCCATTCCAAAACCTAAGACATGGATGAATTAACTCCATTTACATGCATATCTTTGTTTAATGAAACTTGCTACTTCTAAGCATTCCTATTTACAGTGTATGTACACATTTTTAACGAAATCAACTGATCATAAAATCTATTTTGTGAAGCACAATGCTCTATGTGTTAATGGATAATGGACTTTATAATGTATTTTACTGTAGAAAGTATTCATGACAAGCCTGGCAGGAAAATTACTCCTGAACAAAGACCATATATCCCAACCATCTCACAGCTCTATTCAGAGTTTCTCCCATCAGGCAAAAGGTTTGTCCACATCTTCTTAGGAAGGTCCTCCTGCCCTAAGCCATGCACAGATTTTGGGGAGCATCCTGTCTCCCTTGCTGGGGAAAGCCCAGTTCCTTTACTGCTGCCATGTCCCTGCTCCCTAACTCCTGCTCCTTCCACAGTCATGTTTTTGATTACAGCCACAAAGCAGAAGTCACAGCAAATGGAGGAAAGCCCTTCCACCTAGAGGGCTGATCCACATCTTCTAGATTTTTTTCTTTTACATCGAGACTTAAATAATTTATGTTTTGAATTTTTTATAACTTAAGCAGTGAGAGGCAGTGTTGGGAACCAGCCCCCTCTGCTTCACCCCTTGTTTGCAGGGGTCACAGCAGACATTGCTGAGCTGTCACCATAAATTACAGCTGGCAGCACGTCAGTGCAGAATGCTTAAATGCATGTGCAATTTCAAATACATAAATAATCCCACTGACTTTACTGAAGCAGCAGAAAACATTCAGCTAATATCTTTTATAACTTCTCAGGAGTATTTGAGAAGCAGCACTTTGATCTTTATCAGCTGTCAAGTCCATGACGAGGCAAAGTACGTTCCTCAGCAGGCTGCTGGAGACAGGCCTGGAAGCAGCTACATCCTTCTGGAGTTTTATCTGGACATTTACAAACCAGAGGTGACTTGTAGTATTTCCCATAAATATGTATTATTGCAGCTTTTTGGGAACAAGAACCATCCTAATGCTCTGCACTTGCTGATGGCCATGGGTTGAGGACCTCCTACAAAGACTGTGCAGCCACACTATACCCTGCAAAGTGGGCACTGCAAAGGGAGCAAGAAGGTGTCTACACACAAAACCATAGTGGGAATGTGTCCCACCTTTTTCCTTCCAGACAGAAGAAATATGTTTGCATAAAGCATTTTGAGCAGAAATTCACACAGTGCAAAATGCTTCAGCAGCTGTCAGTCCCCCTGCATGACCTGGAGGAAGGCACCGTTCCTACCACCATGCACACCCACAGATACAGGACTTATCCTAAGTGACGTGTGACCCTCTCCTGGCTAGAAGGCAGTGCCAGGAGTTTTTCTCCCTTTGACTAAGAATGTCAGCAATTTCACCTTGACACAGAGCTGGCCTGGCTGATGGTCTTACATATAAATCATGGGTCAAAGATAAGATAAACACATACCAGTGTAGTCCTCATAGCATTCACAAGTGTAGCCCCCTTCTCGGCTTCGACACAGCCCATTGCTCCCGCAAGGGTTGGAGTAGCAGAGGTCAATTTCCGTCTCACAGTAGTCGCCGGTGAAGCCTGGGGGACATCGGCACCGCAGCCCGTTGATGGGGTGGATGGGGCGGAACAGGACTGTGTTGGAGCTGATGAAGGGGGCTGAGCTGTCAAACTTCAGGACAGAGACACACTTCATGTAATTCTCACAGGGCTCACGCAGGCAGATGTTGTCATCAAAGGGCAGAACCCTCTGTGTGGAAATCATGGTCAGCAGAGTCCTGTTGAGGTAGATCTGCTCCTGCAGGTCCTCAGAGGGGAAGAACTTGTTTCGAATGCCACCAGGGAGCAAGGCTGAGAAGGTCACATTGAGGATATTGGAGCTGACATCTGTGTCATTTTGGATGTTGAAAACAAAGATGCCATCCTTGGCAGTGGAGAGCACAGTTGCCACCCCCTCCACAAACAGGGACAGGAGGGGAGAAAGAAACCTCTCCTGGGACATGTTCTCCAGCCTCACCGTGATGCTGTTGGTGAGCATGTCATCCGTGATGATGGTGACGCGCAGGGTGCAGACCGCTGTGACGCTGTGAACACCGTCTAAAGGGAAGAGAGAAAGACAACAGTGATGTCAGAGAGCAGGCTTCAACCTATGGATGAGAAGGCTCCCACAGGCTCCTGACAATAAAATGGACCTGCGAGGCTGTTCAGGGCACTGGGATGGGAGAGGGAAATGCATCCACCTTCTGCAGCGATTTTCAATGCCTTTACTCAGGAAAACAAAATAAGCTCTCTTAAGGATTGAACTGGAAGGACCCGAGACACCTCGAAGAGGCTGGAACATCTGGAGAAGATCCCAGGTAAACAATCAGCAAGGGCTAGTGAGGAAATAGTCTGAGAGCCCCATGACAGCCACGGGAAAGCCAGGAGGAAGGGGCCTCTCATGACAGTGACTGCAAGTCTAAAACTGGTGCTGGGAAGCTGTCACTTTTCACAGCACAATACCAAAATTATCTTCTCCACGTGTGGTCTCTGGCTTAAGGAGACAGAGTTGTGCACAGAGAAGTGTCACCAGAGCTTAAGATATAACTAATCTAAGGAAACATCTTCACATTTGAACACCAGAACCTTTTCATTCCTCACACCTACATTTTTCAAAATATTTTATTAATATTAGAAAAAATAATAATAAAATATGCCTGCAATGAAAAGCAGAAATTTTAAAACTCTTCCATTTCATCCTTCCTTTAAAGCATTTCTGATATTGCTGTGGCTGCTCTGCAATAAAACCCAAGATTATATAAATATAGCACTAACACCAGACACTGGACTGAGACATGGCACTGTAAGATCTCAGTATCCATGAGGCTTACAGTAGTGCTGTGAATGTACAAACTCTAGAGCATTCTATCATTATGGAACATAACTATGACACAGGGAGTGCTAGAATTAATCCAACTTCAATGGGAGCATAGAACGGGAAGTTGCATCTTCACTCACATCAAACCACTTAGTTTAAATCTGTCTCCTTGCTAACATTAAGGATTCATTAAAATACTGATCGCATTACCGAAAATATAGTTAGCATTAGAGCAGCACCTAGAAAACCCAGGAGAGATCAAAACTGGCTTCTGATAGGAAGTGCTCCTTCTGAAAGATCTCATAGTGTAAATAAATAACCAGAAATGGGGATGAGTTCATCTCACGAGAGATATGAGCTGATTTGAGTGCCCAATATCAGGCCCACAGAGGGGTTAAGAACTGAATCCCATTCCCCTAGGTCCCAGCTCAGTGCCATAGTCTTGGCCCAAAGTATCCCAGAAACAATCGTTATACAAGTATTCTGCTATTACATTTATTTGAATTTAACTACAAGGTATGTGCAGAAATGGATTTTGAAACACAACAACGTAAATTTGCAGCTGGAAGTGCATTTGAATCAATCTAACCCCAGTATGAGATCAAAATTCTAATAGCATAGATTGCTAAAGGTCATTTTGCTAAGGTTTTTTATCTCAAAGTGTGGAGTTTATGACCTGTTATGGTCATGCAGAAACAGAACATAAAAATCAGAATCGTTACTTTTCTATTCATAGTCAACACTCCACCTCAAGTGCTGCTTTGTTTTTAAAAGAAGTGTATCGTTGGAGGATTTTTCCTCCAATATTATAGTAGCATTATAGTAAGTTACAGAAGTATAATTAAGCAAATGGCTTTTGACTCCCTCCCCCTGATCAGGTTGTCTGTAAAAGCTCAGCTGTTGACGTTTTTCCACACTGAAGAAGCTTTTAGGCAAACAGAAAAGTCTTTTCTCCACTGTGCTACTTTAACTCCTGCCTGGCTAAAACCAAACAGTCAGGAGAGGTCACTGTTTGGGGTGATCTGTTTGACTTCTCCCAGGTAACAAGTGACAGGACAAGAGGAAATGGCCTCATATTGTGCCAAGGAAGGCTTAGATTGTGTATTAGGAAAAATTTCTTCACCAAAAGGGTGGTCAGGCATTGGAACAGGCTGCCCAAGGAAGTGGTGGAGTCACCATCCCTGAAGGCATTTAAAAGACGTGTAGGTGTGACATGTAGTGACATGGTTTAGTCGTGGAATTGGCAGCAGCGGCTTAACAGTTGGACTCGATGATCTTAAGGGTCTTTTCCAAACTAAATGACTTTATGATTCTGTATGCTCCTCACAGAAACTCACGTACCAGCTTTCACTTTCTCCCCAGATTGCAGAAATCTTTATCTTTTCTTCCTCAGACACATTCTAGAAATGTGTAGTTTCAGCCTCTATCAAGACCCAGAGCAACTTTTAAAAAAGACTGGCAGCCAAAATCCTCATTGCAACCTCCTCCTGCAAGGTCTGTGGACTTCTGGCCAACAGACAATACAGGACACCAGTATTTTCATAAATGACACTCTCAGAGTAGTTTACCCACCTCTGTCAACTGCACAACTCACTCGCCTGAAAGGCGAGAAGCAGAGCAAACTATTCCCTTTCTTTTCCCTAAAGCAATTGACATTTGCCTGTCTGTCCCATAGGGTGCCTGAGCTGTTCTGCTATTTGTTGCACAATACCCTACAGAAGTTCTCTCATACCAGCAAGAATGTCAGACAATGGTTCCTTTTCTTAAGAAAACACTATGATCTACAGCCCGTGGTATGTATAGTAAGAAGACAAAATACGATCCACTGTCCAACAACATACTAGAGTCTACAAACTGTCATAATCAATATCAACTGTCACAATATGCAAGAGCTTCCCAGAATTCACAACAGCTATTCTGACACAGTTAATAAATCACTGGGAAAAGCCTGGTGTCAGATACCACACAGCCTCCTTGTTCCAGGAGCAGCACAAAAGAAAACCGGGCACAGACGTATAGCTGCAAAATGAAGTTGTGCTTTAAAAGCCAATTCGGCTTTGTGCAGCCCTGTTGCAGAGCATTAAAATAAAAAGAGAGCAAAAAGGAGCTGAGCATGTGTACTACAGGCAACAAAAGAATGGCATGGCTATACAGCCAGCTGGACAAGCACCTCTTTCATATCACCAGTGAGGCTGAGAGCAGCATCATGGGATCTGATCATCTATTCATTTAGAAACCCAAGGAAAGTTGAAACAGTCTGTGGTTTTATGGGACCAAATTAGTATCCATTCTACTTTCAACAGACAACATTCACTGTGAGGGTTGGAAAAAGTGCAGTGAAGAAAGTAGAATTTTTTCTCTTTATTGGGAAATGAGTTAAGGCCTAAATACCCAATAATGCATGTGTGTTGAGATTTACAAGTGAAATACTACATGAATGTTTAAAATGTTTACTTGCCAGATGTCAGCAAAATAACATTAGAAAGTACTATTTTATGGAGTGGTAATACTTCATGGTCCTCACCCTCTGAGATGCCTACAATATGCAGCTACCAGATATACATGTACAACCAATCTGTTGTTCTGCTAAAAAGGCTCTAACAATCTGAGTTTTCAAAGGTCTTATGATCCAGCTATAAAAAGACCCTATCATGTTTTGGCAGGTGCAAGATGGTTTGAGTCAGGGGTGTGAAACAGGCTTCAAGTGATGCTACACAGGAGAAATTTTGGCTACACTTTACTCTCTGGAGCAGACCTTTGCACAGATGAATGCACACACGTACACCAGGCTTAGCTGTCACCACTTCTCACAGCCATCATCTGCTGGGCTTCAGCAAACTGGCTGGATGCAGAAGTCTTCCTGCAGGAGCTCTAAACACTCGGCTCATGCTGGCAGATGGGATGTGCAGGCATGCTGCTAAGAGTGATTTGAGCAGACAGCCTGGATCTTAGCAGCCCAAGCCACCCGGACAGCCTGAGAAAAGGGAAACACAGGACAGACGAAGGATAAAGACAGGATTCGACCCTTCCTTTTGTGGGCTTGGCTCCTAAAACCAATGGCTTTTGTTACTTTGTCCTCAAGTTTCTCGTCCATACAATAGGGATAGTGGCACTTGCACATATACCCTAAAGCAGTGGGTGCAGATGATGAAATGCTGATACATGGGGATAATGAAGGCAATATAAATGTCACAAAGAAATCATAAAAGGTTGTTTTATAAGCTGTTGAAACCAAGTTTATAAACAAACAAGGTGGAAAGATTAAAATGAAAGACTTTTAATGTCTCACAGCCCAGTGAATGGGCAAAGAGGATTCTGCACAGCTGGGTGGCTACACGAAAATGTCTTCATAACAAATGTGGTCCCGGCACACTGAATTTTTATCCTGGAAGTATTATTTTACGTAGACTTTCTACAAAAGGAATCTCCAGAAAGTGGAAATCAAAGCAGACTGTTGTCTTTTGTATCACTGTCATAGCTCAATAAGCTTCTCAAAAACCAGAATTACTCATCTTCACCCTCTATCAAATTAATTAAAATATTTAATAGCAAACACATACCCTGATGCACTGCAAAGAAAAGAGAAGACAGTGAGGCTGACAAAAGCTTGAACTGCTACAAAATACATGAATAACCAGAGAATTGACTACATAGGCATTGTTTCATGATTACCTTTACTTTACAACAAACCTTATCAAATCTGAGACTTTAATCTCAGCTTTCTATCTTCTGGCAGTCCATAAACCAAAGAATTTTATTATCTAGAAATGTAAACACAGCAAAGTTTAACTGAAATGCATATTTGGCAATGGCAGCACCTGGCCAGAAAGGTTCTTTTGTTTGTTTTTTTACGTTTGCAGATATAAAATAATTAACACTTTTTTTAGCTTATTGCATACAAAGGTCTTCGGGCTAATTTTGAAAGCTGCACACTTTATAGAAATACTTGAGCATCAGAGCTTTTTCACAGATATTCCAACCCAAACCCATTCCAATTCTGTAACACATCTGGAAATAACAGATGCCAGCATTTATGACAGCCCTGCAAACTCCTTGGCTAGCAAAACATAGAATAAGGACACTCCATAGGTTCAAACAACCTCTTGCTCTTGCCAGCTCTTAAGAAGCAGCTGTGGTCATGGGTAGAAGCCACTGCTTAGTAACACACCTCGGAATGATCAAACCTCCATCCCACATTGCTTCCAGCCATGTCTTTACATATGGGAGTCAATACACACCTACTCCAGCACTAAGCCTGGAATTGCTGATGAGGATGCTATGCTTTTAGCATCCCCTCCACTGCCTGGCTGGCAGTAGCATGTCAGTAGCACCAGGTTGCAGAAATGGATACCACAGGCAATGCTTGGCTGCCTGAGCA
>NW_008691087.1:37406-60606 GCF_000695815.1 Acanthisitta chloris | reverse complement strand
GCAAACAGCAGTAAAAAATCAGCAGATGTCAAAAGAAGTGAAATGCATAGTCCTGCACGAAGCTTCAGTTTGCCTCAGAAAGTCTGCAGACCTTGCAGGGCTGAGTCCCTTCCTTGCATTGTGCTTCCACCAACATGGAAACAGATTTAAAATGCATAAAATATCAGTGTGCTAACGTTGTCCCTTTCAAACCATTGTGGTAGCTGCTAAAAAGCTCCACTTCTATGAGTAGAAATAAGAAGTCTATGAGCAGTCTATAAGAAAAACTCTTTTAAATATCATCTATGTTATGGAAAAGTTCAGGAGCTTCTACTGCAAAGAAAATTACCTGAAAGAAAATAAACTGCACAGAAAATGGCAGGTAGGAAACTAAGAAAGGTGCTTTGCCAAAACAGCAAGAAAGCTTTACCAGAAAGGAAAAAGGAAATAGGCATAATTGTGAATTTACAGATATCTCAGGGTTCTCCCAGCTAGCAAGATGTGCCATTGGAGAAGTGTTTCAGGATAGAAACTGTGCATGTGACCCCAGTTTGAGTGTGCCCTCAGGGCACTTTGAAAAAGGACACAGGGGCTTGTTTTGGCCTTAGCTCTCCGAAAGACCAGAGCAATGATAAGTGGAAAATGTCCCCTCTGCAGCCCTAAGCAGTCTCTGGTTTTGGGGCAGGAACAAATACAAATGTCTCCTTTACTAGAGAAAAGTAATCTTAAATGGTGCAGTAACAGAAAAGTAATAGCCATGAGAAATACACTCCCTTTGGAAAAACATAAACGTATTGTGTGCAGCATCCTATCATTTCACAGGCAGGCGCTAATGGATTCTGTCAAGGCCTCCCTTTCCTTGGGATGGGAAATGCTGCTGCTGAGCAATTCTTTATACCAAGCTGGATGAAAAAACATGGAGATGATTTCCCTTGACTACTCAAAGCTTATGCTATTGACTTTGTCCCTTCATTTCAGGCTACCAGTCAGCTCCCTGCATTTAGGAGCACTGACTGACAACACCAGTTGTAGGCTTTGGAAACAAAATATAAAAATAATTATCTATTATTTACATAGTGAATTGGCAATGGAGACTCAGTCCTGACTGAGCTACAAGGAAGGGGACCATCCTGGGTAGAACATGTCTAGGGGAAAAGAAGGTATCTGGGATAACTAGACCAAGGCTGGAAGACTGATGGAGGACAATCCATGTGGCAGAGTGAGTGCCCATGTATGAGTGTGCCAGTGACCACCTCTCCTTAAACCAGCAATAACCACACTGTCTCTGGCACTTTCCTGCTGCCACTGCAGCAGCCCACAGCACCCCAGGGGTCTGTCCCATCCCACCCAGGACATGGGGTATGTGCCTGGCTTGTGGCTGTGCCAGCTTGTGCCCTGTCACTGCACTGCCCCATGGCAGCATCAGCAACATCTCACTTGTGAAATGATGTCTGGGTTGATACAAGCAAGGGATCACGACGAATCTGTTCAGACACTTCCAGGCAAAGCCACCTCTACTGCTCACAGGCTGCAGACACTCTTAAACTATTCAAGTCAAACTTTAATGTACTTCTTTTTGCAACATGAGTCATCTGCTCATCCTGACAGAGATGGATATCTGGCACACCTGAGGAAGGTGGACGTGGGACTTGGGCCTTGCAGCTCATGGCAGCTTTCACCCCACAGTCCTTTTGGCATCAGCCATAGCAGTACCAGCTAAATTAGACAGCTAAAAACCCTCAAACTGTGGGAGGAAAAATTGTGCACAAAGCAACTGTGATTTCACAATGTGTGTAAGAGAAAAAACAAATCAAATTTGGCATCATTATCTTTAATGCAGCCTGTGCTGTTCAGGATTATTTACTCTGTACACAATACTGAAGCAAAAGAAAAATGTATTTCAGTTTGCATCTTGAACAGGGGATTAAGAACAAATTGATGCCAACTAGATTGCTCAACATTGAACAAAATTACTTTTCTGAAACCAGCACCTGCAAGCTGAGAATTTTGCAATGTTAATTGGGTGGATAACACTAGTCTGGGGGAAGATTTCCGGAAGGTGGCAAGTAAGGCAGGTTGGATCTGCTGGCAGGAATAAACACTCTTGAATTCTAACTGCAGTGAGGCTGAAGATTTACCTAACTTCCTTGAACACCCTCGCACAGCATCACTTCTTGTTCTTCAGGTACCTGGTGCTCATGGGCTATAACTGCTGTGGGGGATGAGATGCAGGCAGGGGAAGCTGGCAGGGATGCAGCAGCAACAAGGCAAGCAAGGAAACAAGTCCCTGTCCTGAGCAGAAAGCACAAGTAGAAGGGATGAGAGATACTTAGAGAGAAGTACAGTATGTGGTAAGATAGCGTGAGCATGTGAATAACCAGCTCCTTACAGACCATTTAACTGATGAGATTTTCCTTCTAGCTAAAATGCAAATTGATTTTCCTGCTAGGCTCTGCACATCTCCCTGTATCTCAGCTGGTCTTCCCTGTTATCAAGGACCAGGCAGACTCTCCTGCCCAGCAGCACTCAGCAGCAGGGCTGAGCCTGTCCCAGAGTGGTGTCTGTGGCTGGCTCTCCCCTGCCCTCCCAGGCAGTGCACCCTGCCTGGCTCTGGCCACGCCAGCCCTTGGTGGGGTGCACAGCCCAGGAGCCCATCCTGCTGCTGCACAGTCAGCCTGCCAGCTGCGATGCAGCTTCCAAACTCCAGCTGAAGACCTGGCTTTCCATTTCATGCTAATGTCCATGGAAACTGTGTGGCTTATAACACTCATCAGACCTGTTCAGATGAAAAACCCCGCTCCAGATTGCTACACCAGATAGACTCACAGACTGACTTGCTGGGGGCTCTGCCACCTCCCATAAAGCTTGATCTCGTTTCATATATAATCAAAACTATTGCCTAATTACTGCAACAATTTTCAAGCCTCTCTGAACTTAAAAGGGAGAGGGGGTTTAATACTATTTCCATTTCAATTCTAACTAGATGCATAGCTAAATGTCCATAGCTAAAAGATGGTTTCCCAGCAGGCTCACATTGCCTCCAGCCACATCTCCCAGTGCGTCGCAGCGCTGGCTGCAAGGGCTTGGACAGGGCACTGCCAGGCAGGTGGAGATGCCAGTGAGCACTGGGGAGCACAAAGCCCAGGATGGGGAGCCTAGTCGCCCACTCAACCCACAGCCAAAAGGCTGTTCATGGGCATTTCTACCTCCCCAGCTGTAACCAGTAGTACACCGGAGTTTAAAGAGGTTTCTTAAAGATCCATGAAAGCACTGAACAAACTGAACTGCAGTTCATGAGATGTTTCAGTGCTAATCTCCGTTCTCGGCACGGTCTTCCAAGTAAATGATGTATTTTGTACAGAATAAAGTAACAAGAGTGTGTTTACCCCGAGACATGCTTTTACGGCACTTACCCGGCTTCAAAAGGGAGAGTTCCTGTGTGGAGAGACTGGCTGTGCTGCCAGGGGGACAGCTGGTGAGTCACCATAAAAACCTTCATTCTCCTTGCAACTACACATCCCCTGTAAACACTTTTACTCCCTCGGTCTGACTAAAGCAGGAACTTCCCCAGGTAAGCCAGAGCTCTGCTCAAATATCTTTCGCTGCAGTTTCAAAGCAGGAGTGGATGAAAACTATTTTGGGGATGGCTAGGAGGAGTGAGAAGAGTTGGGATGGGGGCCTGGAAGTTTCAAAACTGGGATCAATGATAAGGAAATAGTTTCTCTGCCTCAGTGTTTGCACCCATACTCTGTATTAGTAACCTCAAAGGGATCCTTTCAAAAGAGTATCAGCAAATGAAATCCATCAGGTTTACTTTCCTAAATGCCTCTATATACTCATGTTCCTTTTGCCTGGAGATTTGCTCTGGTCCTAGCTGCGACCCACAGTGAAACCACGGGGACAGTTCCTGCTGGATGGAATTCAGGTTTGCTATCTCAAGTGGAAAACAAAAGAGGGAACAATGAGAAAAGGCAACGGTCACGTTTCTGTGAAGTCATTTCTGTTTACAGACAGTTAGGTATCAGCCAGAAGTTATTGATATATGGGGTGATGCAGACTTGCCCAGCTCTCTGAAACAGAAAAACCAGTGGTAAAATTCAGGTATGGTAGCTCAACAGGTTGCTGGCTGTGCTCGTGTTCTGCCAAAGCCCAGATTGGGAAATAAGATGTTTTTAGGCATACATGTACCTTTTTCCTTTGGTTTCTGGTGCTTCCACTCATCGTAAGCTCATTTTAAATTAATACAAGATAAAATCAGAGGGCTATCCCTCCAGGGAAGGACAAGCAATGCCTATGTGTCAGCTTCCACATGCACTGGGCCCAGGAAATGTTGGTTCACCTAGTCCTTCTGTCCCAGGCGACTCAAACAGGCTCCAACACAAGGAACCCACACAAGCACGGCAAATACTTCCATGCTGCTTCAGTTCTCATCAAATGTTTTGACGGGAGCAATGACTGGGGCACAGATGTCCTACCTGTAGCACACATGTCCAAAAGAAAAGGTTTTAGAGCTTTTCTCTCTTTCTCTCCCAAGTTCAATTAATATTTAAGAATTTTAATAAGTAGATCAAATTAAAGAGAAGTCATGGTCCATCCGCTGGGATCTGACAAAAACTACACCCACCTCCCACAGTTTGAAGAATTAGAGGCTCCATCAGAAAATCCCAAAATGAAAATATTTTCTTCAACAAAATATCATGTTTTGCCTCATTTTTTGGTTTCAGAGGGAATACGTTTTCTTTTTTTTCTTCCTACATCTTCAGCTGACCAGTTTTGCTGATCTTTTCTGTTAACTGAGCTCTGCTGACTTAAGCAGAGTAAGAAGCAAATACGCAAATCAGAAACTTGAGGAAATAAATTTAAGCAAATAAGAAATGGAAATAAAAAACAATTGCTTGCATCATGTGATTAAAGAAATAAGAACACAAAGACAAAACAAACAGGCAAAACCACCCTTACCAAACTTTTGTAGCTTTGGGAAAGACTCACCAGGCACTGGGAATATTTATAGGAAAAATGCTATGCATTTTGTCCGGACTCGCTGCTGATAGGAGACCTACACAATCTTCTAAAAACGCCATGCAAAAACAAACCCCCTCTTTGATTAACTAACCATCTATGTGTCGCTGGCCACTGGCAATGAGATCATGGTGGTTTTGGCCGCATGGTCAACTGAGAAGATTATTCTTGGATCCCTGCCGTTAAAACTAGTTATGCTGGACACGAATCAAAAGGGACAAAGCACTTGCTTCCTGTTTCTATAGTCCTGAACCTGCAGTGGGTATTTTTCTCTCCAAAACTTGCCCAAAGACAAAAGCAGCACCACAGAGAAAATCAGGAGAATCCAAGAGCTTGGTTCCTATCACCTTACATCATGGGAAGCCGAGGCAGAGAAAGGACGGGTCAAGTTGTGACAGATGAAAGTGGCTAACATCAGTGACTCAGAGCCACTGGTGAAACACAGAAACTACACTGATCTTCAGAAATGATACTGTAATCTCAAATGCCTATCTAAGGATTTCTCTTCAGCTGGACTGTGGAAATGGAGTCATAACTACATGATTCACTACTTTAAGAATCAGATAAGATTTTCTGCCAGACACTTTGTAAGACACAGATCTTGAGCAAAACCTGTATTTTGCATTCTAGGACTACCATAAGACTATCTAACAATTTCCATAAGGAAAAGATTCTCTTTAAATGGATTTATTATAAAGGACATGAGAGGAAAAACTCATCCTCTTAATACATCCTTATCTTGCCACAGCATTATCAGCTGAGCACCAGGAGTGTGCCACACTAGACTCTGCCCAGCAGTTATATGTTCTTGGTCAAGGGCAGGGTGACTGCGTCTTTCACTTCTGGGTGATGGTTCTCTCCTTCCTACTCTGCCAAGGATGCAGACAATCCATGGAAGCTGTATTTGGTGAGATCTTACTATTCAATAGCAAGCAGACTCTTACTACAAGAGCATGCCAAGAACCAGCAAGCATGTGCCCACCACAGAGCAGGTCAAAACAAGACAACTCCCTGTGTTACCTGCATCACACACAGCACAAAGTTCTACTGGTGCAGTGACAATTTATCCACCATTTCCAGGCATCCCATTGAAATTAATGCTCCTGCCAGATCACTGGACATCTTAACACCCACAGCAAAGCCCTCTCTTTCACCACAAGCAGAATTTCCACGTGGAAAAGAAGACACCTCCAGGGAAAGCTGGATATAGGACGACCTTAATGATGACATGGAAGAAACACTTTTTTGACTAGTATGGAATGAACTGTCCATGGACAAAAAGTTTCATTGTATATTGCGTTTTCTCAAGGCTGTTTGTATTTCATACAAAGCCTAATGAACTTAATTAGTAGAAAGCATTTGTGTTTCAGTGTCCAGAGCACACGTTTTCACAACCTGAGCTCTGAAGTCACCTGGACAGACAGGACATCACCTCTCTGGACCATGTCTTTGAGTACAACCACTCATTCTCTCTCTCCACTGATAAAATTACGCTTATGCCATGGTCTCAACCCAATAATAAAGTTCTCAGAAGAAAAGTGTATTCTAGGTATTTTCTAAAATCTCCTCAGTTTTCAGAAACCTCTTTAGCCCTGTTTAGATTTAGGCTGATACTTCTGTACTTGGCCAGAGCTGAGTATCTTCATGAAAATGCTTCCTAAACGCCAACATAACATCAGTTTTAATACCTGCAGCCACTGCACTGTGTTACTAACTTCTGCAAACATCCCACGTGAGGAGACTCATTCCTTCTCTCCACAGGACATACCAGAAACTCCACTGTGCCTCCCAGCCTGCAAAAAACCTGCTGATACCTGAGGAAGTTCCTAAGACAGCCAAATCCTAACCATGGTGGTCCACAGCTGCAGGACCTCACAGCACTGGCTGCTCGAAGCATTAATTTTCTTGGTGGGCTCATGCAAAAGGGAACTAGACATTCAATATTTGCATGGAAAGAACTGTTTCTCTGTGGATATGACAGCTGGTGATGGGGAGAAAGGCAAAGCAGCTGTAACTCCGATCAGCTGAGGTTTACAGAACTGCTAGTGTGCCCGAGCAGCACAGGAAGCAACAGCTCAGTGTGGGCCAAAGTCAGTGGAAAGGACAGCAAAATTCACATAAACGTGTGCTGGGCAGGGGAAGGTTTCAGCACACTCCAGGTCAGAGTGAGCACCGGCAGGAGGGCTGGGGGTAGTGCGGTGACCAGTGGTGATGTCCAGCTGTCACCCAATCCAGCTCCACAGTTTGTCACATAGATGTCATTCCTCATGTCAGAAAACACAGGGCAAGATGCACACAGAAGTCTCATGACAGCTGCCTGCAACGTCTGCAGAAAGCATCAAGTGCAGACAAAAAACATTTCTACCAGAAATCATACAAAATTGTGGAGGCTCTTGACCTCTAGCTCAGGCTGACTCCCATGGCTGCTAACAACAGCTGGATATAGCTCTTACTCCAATAGCCCCAGATGAGCAGAGAATTGCCCCAGAGAAGCTGGCTTTGACTCCTCTATGTTTTTATTTCTACCTTCTCAGGCAAAACAAACTGTTGCATGTGTAGCTACAAGGAGGTGGAGGTGGAGGACAGGCCACAGAGGTGAGCTACTACGAGCAGAGCCACAGAAGCAAACTCCAGCGGTGCCTTTCATGGGGGGAACTGTTCACAGGTATGAAGCCTGTGGGGTGGCATGTGTTTGGCCAGACTCAAGCCTTCATGACCTCTAACTTACTCTAATTTCATTACATTTAAAACTGCTTCCCTAGCTGAAAAACTTACCCTCTGCTTTGGTTCCACTAAAAAAACCCCAACAATCTTCTATTTAAGGATGGATAGTTAAAGGTTATTAAAAAAAACAGCCCACATTAAACTTTTAGGATGGACATATAATTAAAAGACAAAGAAAACCTGCAAAATCTCAAAGAAGTTCAATCCCAAAATAATATTCTAGCCCTGAAAAAAATACCTATTTGTCTTCACAACTTTTTGTTTTGGCAAAGAATTTCCCTAAGAGGAGACTGTGAAATGTCTCACAGTCTCCTCTTAGCAGAAATGCAACTCCATGCTCTTGCTCCAGGACTGCTGCTGGCTCCATATTTAAAGGCTAAATCCTTTCACATTTGTCTTTGAAAGAGGCTCTTGTGAACAGGAAACTGTGCTGTGACACCAGGCTCCCATGCTCTTTAAAACAGCTCAACCTCTGTAAAATGACCTCTCTCGACTTGCTTTCTCAGTTGGCTCAAGACATCTCCTATGTGTGTTTCTACAGTGGTAACCCAGGGCTTCAGAAAATGCTGTAACAGGTGGTTAAAGTTAAGCCAGAACCCAGAAAGAGGAAACATTTTAATATGACCTACCTCATACACCTTTTTTTCCTTACATCCACACTCATAACCAGGATTTAGGGATTTTTTTGTACAAGTCCATGACTCACACCCAGACACTACTCAAGGCCAATAGACAGGGTATTGCAATTTCCTAATAGCATCATTTAATATCTGCTGCATTTTACTGAGTGAGTCATCTGGGAAGCACAGGATGCTCTGGGGGTCATGGAAATACAGAGGGGCTCCTTAGGTCTCTGAGTGCGTCTTGTACTTCTCTTTCACAACTGTTTTAACTTGCCAATCAAGTAATGATGTTTCTGTAATTACTTTAAAGTACTGATCTCACTTGGTGCATGCTGTGCATTGCTGTGTAAGTGGCAGGATTTGAATAATCATACTGTTCTAGAAAATACCAAACCCAAATCCCAAGTCATCAGCAGAAACTGATAAATGCAGAAAGAAATAATGTGGCAAAACCGAGGCCACATGAGCATGAAACAGAGTATTTCTCTATTACTGCTTATCACTGAAAAATAAATATGGTTCTTCCCTCTCTTCTTTCCAAACAGAGAGTAACACTCAGCAGCACAGATCTCAGAACAGCCTCTACCGAAAGAAGCAAAGTAACCACTCTGCTCTGCAACACCTTTGGTGTACTGAAGGTATTCTAGATTTGCACACAAGTACCAGGAGGTAGAATGTGGCCAAATCACTTTAAAAAGACTGAACTGCTTGAGATATTAAGACCTGAGAACCCACCTCTTAATACGCCATTGCTCTAATTTGTCTTCTTAAAGCATTTGCACCAGTAATCAGAGGTGATCACTGAGCTCCATCCTGCACCTTTAATTAAAGTCTGTTTCTGAAAGCCCTGTCTAGAGAGACTAATCCCTCCTACTCAGCTACTAGACTTGCACAGCTGAGCAAAGAGGCAGATGCACATTTCAGGAGGTGAACAGGTCCTGGTTTGGCATTGCAAAATGTCACAAAACATCTACTAATACTGAAGCCAACTACTTGAAATGCAAATTGTCAACACTCAGTAAAGAAGTAGAGCAGGGAAGCACAACCATGAATGCAGACATGAAATTTATCATTCAAGGGTAACTACGTATTATTTTTTGGTGCTACCAGTGTGGGCTCAGGTCCTGTCAGCCCTTGCCTGGAACAGATGCTTCTGTTGAGGCAGATGCAGAGAGACTTGCAGAGCTTGCAAAGAAGAAAACAGAGAACTGTAGGAAGTCCTCCCTCAGAGCAAAAAGGAGAGCTGGCACACCAACAAAAGCAAATACAGTCCTCAAAGCCATAGCGTGGTGGCTCATAGGACTCTCATGAGCTAAGGAGTAGCATTGGAGAGCTCATGCATAGCTGTAGGCATGGCACATCGAGATTTCCATGCCATTAAGGTCACCCTGCAGTCTCTACTCGTGATACATTGCCCCTTACCCTCTGCTCTGACAGCACAGCAGGGCTCCATCTCCCAATACCGGATTTACCCTATGCTTCATCTCCCCTCAGTGTCTGCCCCTTCTTCCACCTCCCAGGGGGACCACAAAGTCCTCCCTCCTCTTTTCACTGTAACCTTCTCTCTTCTGAAGCACCTGTGAGAAACTCTGCCTGCGCAAGTGCAAGAGGCTGCAGTCACTGATGCCTTCTTCACATGTTAATGTGCATAAGGAAGGGTCCCAACTGCAAATGTAGATGCAAATGTACATGCCCAACTGTTGGCCTTGTCTTTCCACCACCACTCACCCTGAGTGAGCCTGGCAAACTTTTACCATCTCTTTTCTCAGGCCCGAAGGCTGTCTGTTCTCTGTTCATACATCTGGCTCTGGGTATTAGCAGGCTGCTAAAATACAAGAAGATAACAGTAACATAGCAGAGGTGTCTCTATAGAAAAGGATTTGTCATCTCAGGGCATATGCTTGGGGAGAATTTACTGTGTGGGCTTAGGGACTGCTCAGACTGACTGAGCCGCAGCTCTCGCAGAGACCAACATGTGGAAAAGGACACACGTAACCCAAAACTCTCCAAACTCAGTCAAGAAGCAAACATGAGCCAAAACCTGGAGACAAAGAAATGACCTAAGTGATTGTGACTGGTACCTCATAGTGAAGAGCCACACCTGTGCTCTGAACAAAGAGAATGGGATATGGTGTTCACTTCTGGAAGTTTAGGATGGGATTAATGCAATAAACACATGGAGGGAAGATCAACTCAGGAATTCAGGGGAATTTTCTGAGTCAGTATTTTCAAGTGAAAACTAATGAGATGGGCAGCAGGGAAGTCAAGGCTTAATAGGATCATGTTAGAAATGTGAGCCCCTCTGGTACCCACTGCAGGTCAGCAGAGACAGCACACACAGCCCAGGGATGCAGGAGTGCCGCAGAAATGAACCTGCCTTGGCAGGGCTCACGGGTGCTCTCTGCGATGAAAGGTTAGTACCAAGATTAAATGGTCTTAAGCAAAGAGGGTGCTAACCTCCCTGTGTTCACAGCTGACAATTCAGAAGAGCTTCAAGATAAGTGGAAAAAAACAGAGGAGGCACTTGGCTCAGAGGTCTCGTTACTGGCTCCAGCATATGGCATATAAGAAAATATAGGTGTTTTTTTTACTCCCTAAATATACATTCTCACTTCACAATTTCACACCACAATACACATTACAGGAAGCTTAGCCACTCTTTGTATGCTGATTCTCACTTCACAATTTCACACCACAACACACATTACAGGAAGCTAAGCCACTCTTTGTATGCTCATGGCTGGTGTTTGCCTCCACTGCTGGCAGCCCCACAGTGTGCAAACATCTTCCTAACACAGACATACCTCTCAGGTCTGTGTAATCTGGGTTTCCTGCAAACCTGGGGGAATGGCTGAATATGTGACTCTGCTAATCCAACTCTCTGCCATTTTTTTTATGGCTTAAGGAAACACCAAAAAGTCAAAATACTAATTAAAAAATTGAAATATAAGTGTTTGGTGGCAGCTACACTGATGTACACACACGCACAATGTAGAAGGTTTGGGAAAGAAGTGAGCTATGTAAAAATGTTAAAAATGATGCAATTTGTGGCCTAGGCAACACCACTAAACAGAGAACAATGATTCGTGGACTGGCAATGGAGAGGGAGAATGGCCTAGGCAACACCACTAAACAGAGAACTGGACTGGCAATGGAGAGGGAGAATAGAGACAGAGGTAGAGGGGTGGATGATGCAATGCTAGATGTTGCTAACAAAACAACCTATGATAATGAAGAAGAATAAAGAGGTGAAACATTATGGGAGTGAATAAACAGGATGAAAGCCAAAGCAGCTATAAGAGGAAACTCAAGTAGGACTTCAGGAAGAGATCACAGCACAATATAAATAAACTTGCTTGGCTTTTCAGAGTTATGTGAAGAGGTGGGGAATTTCAATACACTATGTGTTTTCATACATGGTAACAAAACCTATAGAATAGTTCTGTGATGCAGAAATCGTAGAATCTAATCACAAGAAAAGAGACTTGAGAGGTCTCACAGATTTGAGAAGAACTAGCTGGTAATGCAACATGTGGTAGTTTACTGCTAGCAATGAACACAGCAGCCGGCGTATTTCAAAGTGATTTGCCAAATACAACAAGTCAATTTTTAATTCTAGTGATGCTTCTATGTGCAGGATTCAGGCATGACAGAAGCTAGCTTAACCCAACACAAACGTCACTGGTTGCATCTTTCTTAATGTAGACTAGTTGCTGATTTTAATGATGCATGATAAAAGCTGAATATCTGTAGAGTGTTTTTATTTGAATCACAGAAGTAATTTCCAGTTCACCTGGACCCAAGAGATGGTCACAGTGTGTTGAGTTCACAACTGCTGCCTGTGCCAATCTAACCAGGAGCACAACACCTACTTACTTTAACTGTCACCTTCTCTCATTAATTCCCCTCTGTTGCTGCTGGTTGCAGTGCAGCACGTGGCTTGGCTCTGGGCATTCATGAGGTCATCTGGAGAAGGCACATTGAAATTCCAAGCTGGGACCCCTCGCTGAGTGTAGGTTTCCCAGCCAAGCCAGCTGCTCGCCCCGCAGCTCCCCCCGCACCGCCTGGCCCTCCAGGTTTGTTCAGCTCAATTAAACAGCCCCTAGTCAATGTGCCTTGGGGAAGGACAAGCTTTCCCTGCCAGTGAATGACAGAGATGGAAGCTCCTGTATTTACTCTATTCAGGCTGGTTTCAGAAGGACATACACCTGTATTTAAGCCTGGTGATAGCACAACACACACCAAATGATGTTTGGGGATTTTGCAAATAGGAAACACTTCATTTCTCTTCTTGATACCTTTGTTACAAAAATATACTACGCATTTCATGTAAATGAATCCAGAAAAAACAGAATTCCTAGTTAGTCTGTGTGATATATTGATAAAAGTGAAATAATAGGTGATTTTTCAAAAAGTGAATATTTACACTACTTCTGAATTCTCCCTAAGGTCTCCTCTTGAGCCACCAGGTAACACTTTCAGATTTTAAGCTCCATTTTACCAATAAAGGATATTTTTAAATTATTTTAAATCAAATCCCAGTCACCCAAAAGGCTCCATCCAAGAGGCACCTTGTGCTCAGCAATAATGCTGTGCTGTAACCCTCCTGCTGTGGCACAGCACCTCTGTCCTCATCTATCCACCTCGACCACGAGGAGCCTTCTTCCATCCTCCCTCCATCTGACATGCTCAGGAGCCTGTTCTTCTTGATGCTACTGTCCCGGAGGAAAAAAATTATAAACATTGGCTTACTAGCTGGAAATTGTTTAAGTGTACTCCTCCTCCTTGCAGAGCTGAGAGTAGGGAGTTGAAAGGTGATGTGCATGAGTTCCTTTGATAAGAGGCCAAGAAGTGACACAAACAAGATAATCAGGCCTTCAAACTAGGCGTGCACATCTGGGATGACTATCTCCAGCTTCCATCTCACAAAAGAATAATCCTACTCGTATGAGTCTTCCACATAAAGCTGAGTTCCCCAGAGAAAGAAGAAATTCAATGAGTTTAACTTGGCTTCTCTCTGGTTCTTACTGGTGTCTGAAACATTGGCTCATGCAGTGCAGGGAGAGGGGCATTTGGCACCAGGGGTTTTGCTCATGGATAGAGTTCAATCCCAGCTTGGTCATTCTAAAACCTTTTGCACTAAATCTCCAACTATAGAAAGCTGGGCATAAAAAAGTTAGCCTTTCAGACACAACTGTGGAACTGCACATGGACCATCCAAGAAGACAAACCCTGCACACTAATCCCCAGCTTGCCACTGTGAGAGAGAGCAGGGTTGTCCCCATGCCATGCAGTGTAGGACTGTCCTTGACACCCTGTGTGGTGCAGGGTACCACACCCAGTGAGGATGCCACCAAGGGCATGACACAACACCTCTTGTCTAGCGCTATGCTCAGCAACAGGAGCATCCACCTGAGCCTCCCAATGGGCTTCAGCCTGGTGGGCTCTGTGGGAGTGGTTATCTGTCTGACACAACAGAAACAGTATATGAAACATCTGTTCCCAGCGCATATTGGCAGGGAAGGAGGGATAAGCCTCTGGAGCATAGACTGGGTTGGTTGGGAAATGTGCTAACGCCAAAAGAATGAGTGAGTCGGCTCTCAACAGCTGATGTCAGCTGCTCCTGACTTCTCCTGCCTCAGGTGAGTTGATTCATGTGCTTTATAGACATGAAGTATGAAAGATGCTATTGTTCCTCGAGGATCCCCCAGGATGCAGCTTCCACTCTGGTCGGTACTGTCCTTGCCTCCTTACCAATGGTGCCGAACCACAACTTCTCAACTCAACACCGCCAGTTTTTGAGAAGCTCAGCCACAGGTCATTCCTTGACTGACCTTAATTTTCCTTCTCCTGAATTCAACTAACCATACCTCTGAGCACACAAGATCACGGGATAAATACCGAGGGCAGACTAGGCTTCAGCTCAGCCCCGCGTCTTTCAACTCTTCCCTTGATCCGGTTTTCGCTGCCTCCTTGCCTTTGCTTTTTCTCACCACTCTGGTGTGGGTAATGAAGAGAGAATATGCATTTTGCCTCCAGCAAGAGTTTTTTTAGCTCAGATCAGCTGCCTATGACTGGAGTAGATGATTCTGGTACAAGAATGGGATGCAAACTGAAATAAGAGAAACCTGATGGTTAATTTACAGGCTGCTTCAAGAACAGACTCTACCCTGACCCCTCCTTGCCTGCAGCAGCTCTGGTGCTTGACACTGCTGCTTTCCTGCAAAGAGCAAGACCATACATGCACTTACAGCTGCTCCAGAGGTTGATTCGGGGCTGACATGCGCAAACCTCTGTGCCGCTGGAGACAGCTGAAGTCCTCCACAGTGACCTGATGAAGGCAAAAGTCCTGTGGGATGTCTGGTAGTCCGGCAGGACAGCTCGCGCCTGGCTGTGGACACCCTGCCAAGCCCTCATGGGGGCTGAAATCACAGACATGCACCACAGCCTTGCCGGAGGAAAGCCAGAATTTGGATGAAACCCATTAAAACCAGCCCAGCAATTAACAACCCACATCTCTCAGTACAAGAAAATCAACTACTGCACCACCTGAAGTGTAGCACATGTACATACATGAAAATACTAAAAGGGAGCTTCAAAAGATGTGCCGAGGAGAGAGGGAGGAGGAGCTGGAGAGGCTGAGCGCTGCCCAGAAAAGGAGCCTACAGCAGTTTTTGTCTCGCTTTTGCCAGTTGCCTTTCATAAACCATATTTGGGAGAAAAAGCCTCCATAAATGTCAACAAATGCAGTTTATTAGATGATCCATGACCTACTTGTAAACTGACTAAATTTCTTAATTATATTTGCCTTTAGATGGTAAGAACTACACAAAAAAATTGTAGCTTTTGTGGAGCTCTAAGTGAGCAGATTACCAACTTCCGGAGCCTTCTTAACAGCTCAGCAACTCCTGGCACAAGCTCATTCAAGAAGGAGTATGCAAGAAAAAATACGTTTATGAGAAAGAATGTCTATTATCTGTTATTGCTGTATTGCTCCAAAGCAGAGCAAACAGCCAAGCTCAGGTAAAGCTCAGACACACAGAGCACACCTTCCTAGGGCATTGAAGAGGGAGACAATTCCACTGCTTAACTTGTATAGATGAGCACTTAGAAGGTTTTAGCAGTATTTTAAAACATGCTGGGAGAAGCACATCAATTTGTTTCCACTAGATTAATGATGGTTAGCTCAGAGGCCTGCAGCCTTTCAAGGCTGACACCCAGGGGGTGTTCTTCCTCTTTGCATCAGAAACTACCTTTCCTAAGAGAAACTCAGGAAGTTCTTGGAAAAGCGACTTCTGCAAGGGGTACCATGCTGCAGACCCAGTGACCAATAGTATTTAGGTCTGGGCAAACCAGTGGCACCCTGCTCCTGATAAACTTTATTAATCACTACCCTATGTTTCTTATCCCTCATTTTATTTAATGCAGTCTTATTTCACAGGACACAGAGAATTCGCAGTTAAGCTGCAAAGTGGTTCACCTCTGGTTGCTTGGGAAGCAGCAGCTAACGCACAAAATATAAGACTAGTGACTAACTAGCACAGGAAAGGGTATCTTCAGGGCATGAGTGAGCTATGGCCAAACATCAGTCTTCAGAAACTGAGTGCCTCATCAGTGATCCATGCTGAGGAGCTTTCAGAGGAGCCAAATTAGCCTCTTTTCAAATCTGTTTCAGAAATGCACTGGTTTGGAGGGTGTTTGATGTGCAGACTGTTCCCCCAAAGCTCTTCTCTCCCTCCTCCATGGTCAGCTGGGCAGAGCTCATGGAGTCACCAGAGATGTATTTGCAAACACAGAGGGAAGAATGCCCAGGATTCCATTTCCATCACAAACAGGGTATTTTTAACAGCTTTATTTCCTTTTCTCTGCTCTATACATGACAAAAGGCCTTTCCAGTAAAGCCTTCATTTGTGAAGGGTGGAGACATTTGTTTTTACAGTCCTTACACACACTATTTCAAAAACACAGCTTTCTTGCATTATATTGTGTAAATACAGAGAAAGGATTCGCCTATCACTACTTGACTTCAGCTGTTAACAAGTAACCCACACCTTCAGAAAGCCTTTTGTGAAGAAAAGGATAAAAATGTATTACTATCCAAACAACCACCTGATTACTATTTGAGCTCTTCTATTGTACTAAGACTGTGTTCACCCACCTGTGAGGCCTCTCAGAGAGCATATGAGATCAAGAGATTTTTTTTAGGCAGGTAGCACTCTATAAACTAGCCACAGAAAGTACATGTCTCTCCTTTGAAAGGAGAAAGCTGCTGAAAATGGCTCTGCTGATGTCCTCGCAGCTGCACCATGATGGATCCCATGCCAGTATCCTCCCTTGGTGAAATCCCTTTGCATTAGCCCATAAACCTACTGCAGGCAGAACTGACACAGATGTTTGTGTATGGGTGTCTATAATCATAGAATCAATTGGGTCAAGATCACCAAGTCCAACCCTACCGTCGTTACTAGACCATGGCACTAAGTGCCACATCCAGTCTCATCTTAAAAACCTCCAGGGATGGTGAATTCACCACCTCCCCAGGCAGCCCATTCCAATTCCTGAGTACTCTCTCTGTAAAAATTTCATCCTTATATCTAACCTAAAGCTCCCCTGGCAGAGCTTGAGCCTGTGCCCTCTTGCCTGCTGGTTGCCTGTGAGAAGAGACCAACCCCCACCTGACTACAATCTCCTTTCAGGTAGTTGTAAAGGGTGATAAGGTCTCCTCTGAGCCTCCTCTTCTCCAGGCTAAACACCCCCAGCTCCCTCAGCCTCTCCTCATAGCACTTGTGCTCAAGTCCCTTCACCAGCCTCATTGCTCTTCTCTTTTAAAAAACAAACTCTGTTAGAGCAATTCAGTAATGCTACCTGGGGCTGGGTACATAGCTCTGGGGCAGTACTATTTGCTGCCCTAAAGGGGTATCTATCGGGAGCTGCCCCTCCAGCCATGGGTACAGAAGTCATCTCAGTGCTGCACAACACCTCAGATTTGTCATCATATGCCATGACATCATGTAAATGCACTCAGAAGCAGAGCTGAGAGACCTTCATAAATCTACAGAGAAAGGACAATTTTATCAGCAACTTTTGGGGGGAATGTTAGAAGACACCTGAAGAATGAAACCACATAGGTTTGATGCAAGCCCACCCAGCTGTGAGCATGCATACAGAGCTGTTGTGAAGAAAGGGAGCACTAGGGCTCGAGCAGAGCAGCTTCACACCATGCTTCATGTACAATGGATGAAAGCCTTGGATCACCAAAACCCCACTGAAACCTGCCTGGAGGAGAGACGGTTGGTTTGTAGCAAGGCAGAAGAAACTAGTCCTTTTTAACCTGCGTATCTGAAGTCTGTCAGGAAGCTAAAACATTGCTCTCCTCACCCCCAAAGATGCCAACCTGATATAACTCCATCGATTTTGATGAGGTTTACAGGACTGTTACTGAAGAGAGAACTTGACATCCCTGATTTCAACAGTAAAGCTAACAGCTCTATGAGTCTCAACCAAATGCTGAAACAGTAATACATGTGCCCTGGGCATATGGGAATGATCTGGAACACCCATCCCAGCAAGACCCATCCCAAAAAATGTGTTTTTACATTTCAACTCAGGATTTGCATGTGGTCTAGCCTACCCAGTCTGGCGCCCCATGAAGGCTGCACCCCCTGGTTCCCAGCAAGCTGCAGGCTGCCAAATTCAGGTTTCATCGCCCCTGCACAGCACTCATTCCTTTTGGCAACCCTTGTTCCTTTTTAAATGTATCTAGAATGACATGTATGAAAAGAAGGGGAAAAACCTAGCTATGTCACTAATATTTCCATTAACTGGGTTTATCTAACATACACTTCTTTTCCTGGTCCAGCCACCCAGGGAAAATAGAGGAACATGTTCGTGCTCCTCAACAGCCACCACAGAGCCAGCACTGAGTGAATGTGACAGGCTCCCTAGCCCCATATTATCCCTATGCCCAATCACAAGGAGAGTGAAAACATTTGGAGGCCACATATGTCAGCTTCATTAACCAGCATATACCTTGGCCTGAGCTTCCCAGGGAGCAACAAGCAGCTGGGACTGACTTAAGTCTCTGCATCAAACATTTGTGTGCCCTTGTGTACAGAAGATGCCTCTTACCATACCATTATTTAGTCAGTACCTGTATGCACTACCTGAACCCCCTGCTAAGGTGTAGGTAAGTGGTGGAAATATCTCAAAATGGATGCAGCCTGCAGAACTTCCCTTGTTCGTGTCAGGCCCTGTTATTCAGTCTAATATGAAAGGTGTATTGCAGACTGTGGACAGGCAGCTGGTCTATTCACAAAAGCTCTTTCAAATCCGAAAAATACAGACATTTTTCAAATGCCTGTCTTTACTTGTCTGTAACATTTGCTGTACAAAGTGGTAAAACAGAACTGTAATGCTCCTACAGCTACCCTACGCAAAGGCTGGAGGCAAATGAACTCACATCGTGGAGACTCAAAACCAAACTGGGAGAAAACACTTCGGTTCTTCACGGCAAACATTTTAGATGCAATATATCAATTTTCTTCAAACCGTATTTTTGCTTTATACGTCTTCAATTCCATATCAAACCCATATAAATAAAATCAAATTATGATCAGTCTGAATGACAGCAAAGTTGCCCACAAAGCCTACAGCAGCCCCGTTTATTTCTACAGGACAGTTCTGAGCCAACAGACCAATAGGCCAACTGTAAACCAAGTTTACAATTTTCCAGAATTATGTAAATACATAATTTGGAAGATTACCTTACTGAGGTCACCTGTGATGGAATCTACTACGTTGACACAGACTGTCTAAGAACTGTTTATTCAGATCTACATATGATCCCATGACAGACACTTTCTATTGCAGTCTTAGCAAAAAATGCCAAAGTGAATGAAGAAGAGATGTAGTTGACCCACCACCCTCTGACAACTGCAGGCTCTTGCTGCCTCTGCTCCCAAATCTCTGCTGCAGCAGTTTCTCCTGGGTTAAAAAAGGGTACTGCAGTCCTTTTATTTTTGCTTCCTTGTGGAGACTCCATAATGGCAATTTCAATCGCTGCCAAAACACAGAGGCCAGTTCTATGTTCTGGACTGGTCTCGGTTGGTTTGAGGCTGAGTGCTGCCAGGCATACTCCATAATGGCCACTGAATGACAGACACTGAATAATAATTAATTGTGCTATTAAAATATAACATGCATAATCTGTCTCATTTTTAATTATCCAAGTTCTAACTGTATAACAACTGAAAGACCAATTATTTTCAATTACTTTGATACTCTATAAACCCCCTGAAATAAAAAAAAAAGACAATTAACTGAAAACTGAATAGCAAGCAAAAAGAATAAAGTTTAGATTCTATTGTTTGATGTAAAGAGAGAATTGCAATTATGTGAATGAGTTTGAATTTGTATTCATTTGCATAATAATTTAGGTACATTAAGTTATCCTTTCACTGAGTTTTATTACATTGTGTTTTAAATCTTTAATGGAACTGTAATGGAAAAAGTGATTGTCAGGATCAAGAATAAGAGAAGGAATTCAAACTGGCATGGTATCAATAAAAGTCTGAATCCAGCTCCCAGTGAAAACAATAGGCGTTTTGGCATTCACTGTAATAGAGCCAGACCTGAGCCTAAGCGTCTGCATTTTAGCACTCTGCACAATTTCTCTCTGGCTTTCACCCTTAATGATACTGTCCCATGCATTGATTTTTTTTCCCTTTGTGAATTTGCACTTTCACAGGAAAATATCAGCATATTTCACCTGTGGATTTGAGTTCTAGTGAGGAGCTAAAACATTGAGATCACAAGCCAAACACTACTCTCCCATTCACAGATGCCAACACGAAGTAACCCCAGTGGCTCTGATGAGGTTTACACTACTCTGACTGAAAACAGACACACATATGCATGCTGAAAAAGACAAATGCTTTCACCTTTGTTAGAGCATTAAAGCTCAAATTTCTAAACCTGAATGTTTCTAGATTTGTGATTTTTTTTCTTTTTCCACAACACCTTCATTTTAAGGAGTTTTCGCTTTCAGACTTGAAGGTGAACAATTTCCAGCTGCAGATGCTGAATATGGTAATTTTTAATTTCTAGGAATGGAAATTTTTTGTTGGTCAGATTTTTTCAGTGTGGAGTTTTTTAAACTGTAATTTTGTTCACTATTTTCCATCTATTTCAAAGACTACTAAGCAATTATATAACAATACAAGCAATTTCTCACTCTGCACTCTTTACAGAACTGGACACTGCATTACCACATAAAATCCCAGTATATGACTGACTATATATTACATAGACATACACACACATAGGAAGACGTATATATATCTACAAAAAAAATTGAGGACAAACACAGATAATGAATGACAGTCATATCTTGTGTTCTTCACATGCTGAGAAACACAAGAAGTTCCCCAAGACCTACCACATATTCCTTCCCTCCCACTCTCCCCTTCCACATATTCTCTCTCTTAATAAAGCTGTAAACAGGAATCTCTACGCCTTGACAGACAGACACTTCGCCAGATTCAGGACACCAGGTATTTCTCATACAGGAGGGCTGGGAGGGAACTCTGGGGCAGTCTAGAAAAGAAAACCTTTCGGTTGAAATAAGAGCATCCAACAGACAGCTTTCTCCTTTCCCTCCCACTCCCTCAGTTCTCACCCTCCCACCCTGGGGGACTGCTTTGCTGCAGAGCCAGCTCCTGACACTGCCCGTGGTTCCCGTTTGAAGGAAGGCAGAATTAGGCTGACTTGTCACTAAAAGGAAATGTACTTAATTTCTTTCAGAATATAAACCCAAAAGCCCTAGGACCTCCCCCTTTCCCTAGGCTCTGTACATCACAACTCTCCTCCCACAAGGGCCAGACTGCTGTTTCTCTCCCGATTCACTAAGCAGCAAAGGTTTTCACTATGTTATTCAACACCACTTTTGTGAACCAGAACAAAATACACTACTTGATTTCTTTTAAAGAGGCTTTATCACGACCCAGGGCTGGAAACACTTCATGCATGTGTTTGCACAAAGTAGTTCATCACAAACTTCAAAAGACTATCACCCAGAAAACCATGTACCTAAAAACAGACAAGTCTTCACAGCAGTGTTATCTTTAAAGCCAAAGTAGCAGTCCTGCTACTTACTGTTCTGGTTCAGGCCTGAAAGATGCAAAACAAAGCTTTCATCCTTTTAAGCGGCTCCTCTTCTGTTTATACAGAGAAACAACTTCCATAAATATCTTTAGTGCATCTGCCCTACTGCTTGCTTTTAATTAGCCTAATTATCAAACACCTCCTTAGGCAAAATTTTCACACAGTTAAAGTACATTCTAAGGGCCCGACATAATGTGCCTTCACATAGGCAAAGTCCTGTTTTTCTGCCTGGACAAAGCTGCTGGGAAGAAAAAAGGAGACTTGTCCAAGAAAACCTAGAAGTGTGATGACTTTGTAGATAATTCTTACAGAATTCATAAGCAAATTAAAACAATTTACTGCCTATCTGATTTGCCAGTGCTTTCTGAAAGAGGGTGAAGTTGAGACAGCACTTGACATATTCCTTTTACAACTGCTGTATTTAAATTAGTCAAATTCTACTACACAATGTATGCAGTAGAACAAAAAGGGGGCTTAAATGCAAGGTTTCTGCTGTGAATAACACAGGAACATACGAACGGTTGTCCAGTAACTGATTTTGGATCTAAGAAAAGGGGAATCTCAGTCAAGTATGCTGTTTTCTTTCTCTCAGCAGCACAGAAAGGAAGTTCTTCATTCACCAAGACAGCACATCAATGAACTTAAATCCTAGGTTGGAGAAGATCATTGTTAGGAACACAAAGATAAAGACCTCCCAGACTGAACAAAGTACCCAACATTTTGACATATTAAGCATTCACAGTCTTCATATTTTTTCCTGAAAGCAAATCTTTCCTTTATACTCTTTTTCTCATAATTGCATTATGAAAATTAACATTCAAGTATATCATGCCTATGGGTTTGAACAGGAGTGCACCTCTCCAGCATGTAAGGCTGTCACTATTCCTGTTTCAGGCTTAAACAACCCCATGTGAAGTAACTTTCTGGGCTTATAGATCCAGTAGATGTTTAAGGCCTTGTGTCCTTTTTCTGGTGGAACAATGATAAATCATCATACGTTAGATTATGCCTTTCTGCCTGATCACTTCCCAAAGATAAGAATGCGTGGAATTGGTTCCCCAAAAACACCCAACAATGCCAAGAATGTGCTCCTGCCCAAAGGTTTATAAAAGCAGCACAAAAAGAAAAAAACAGAGGGCTAATATTTTGAGCTGGAGACAAGAAGTGGTAACCAAAGGGGACAGTTACATTCCCCCACACACACCGCAGTTGGGAGATTGATACGTGGCTCTAACTGCATAACACATGCTGTTGTGTGGACACTTGAGTTCTTAAATATCTGTCTACACGTGGGATACAAAAAAGTTCATAAATATCTATATTAAATACTTTTATGTTAAGCTACTCTTCCAGTCCTAGAAACCTTCACACCCCATAGGAATCTCACCACAAAGCCTAAACTGTGAGGAGCTAGGACCCATGCCAGGGGAGCCAACTCAGGTCCTTCCCGGTAAAAGAAGCTCTGCAGCGGCCAATGGTCTTGGTCTAAGCAGACAAATCCGATGATGTAAGGCTTGTACGATCAAGCTGTTACTCGAAGCAGCATAAACCAAGCTCTTTTACTGCCATATTCTTCAAAGCAGCAAGGCTGTCACCAGGATGAGAAGTCAAGCGGTGTTTTCGCTCCAAGCAGCTCCCATTGGCACCACAGGAACAACGGGCACCTACCTGACAAGCTGCCCCAAGCTGCCCCA
>NW_008691087.1:0-37374 GCF_000695815.1 Acanthisitta chloris | reverse complement strand
CCTTCATAGTTTTCACTCATCATCTTCAGGTGAAAACACTTACTCATCAAAACAGCAAAATACAATTGATGAAAGAGTTCTCTATTACTAATTAAAAGCGGTACATGGCACAGCATTAAAGTATTTACATAACTCTCTCTATTATGTTGTTCAAATAATCCTATTTCAATAGCTAGAAGTTTTAAAAGGGAATTTACAGATTAATTCTTTCTCTGTTTACTTTTAACAGGGAGGGATTCTTGTTGTGAAGGGGAACCTATTTTTGTCCTTCCGTTATCTTCTACTTTTCAACACTGCAACCTTGCCTGACACAGAGTTCTCACCCAATACTTTGGAGAGTGCAAAAGTAATGAAATAAGAAGTCTGTTTCCCTCATGTGGGAACAAGAGCCACCTGAGATATTTCTGTGTCACAAGGAATGAACGTTCTGCATGACAGCTGCACTATGCAGAAGGTACAGTAGACTTGGTGTCTACTGAATTCCAGCAACCTTACACACAAATTTGGTAATATAGACCACAAAGCAAACATACCAACACTGCATATGTATCCAGTCATGTCTGTAAGTCAGGCAGTAAATCATCTGCGCAGGTGTTACATAGTTAATGATGAGTACATTTTTCCTCTGCATTTCTCTGAAAACCAATGTAAGACCCCAGTAAAAATGCCATCCAAAAGGGCATAGCCTCTATAGGCATTTATGGCCTTCAGTATTGCAGATAACTATTTGCCAAGAACTAAATAAAATTACTGAGCTGGTATTTATGAATAAACAGACCATAAAGTATGAACTTCCCTAGTTGCAGACAATGAACAAAACGATACACTGTGCAACCCTCAGGATGTGTGACTTGGGAAGCAAAGGCGACTCTAATGCTGGAGACACAGTGGCTGTCCCTGCCCTTCATGGGCTCACATCCTGCCACAGCATACCATGGCACATGCTACAACACTAGCTGCAATAGTCAAGTGCAGAAGACAGGCAACTCAGCTTAGTCTGCAAACCAGAAAGGACTTGGTGAGGTAGGGAGGCAGATCCTGATTCCTCACCCCATGAAATCAACCCTCAAACTATTAGAAGACAAATTGTTAAATGCTGTTAGCTAATGCTGTTGCTCTAAACCTTTCCAGGGCACCAAATGAGTTACATTAACAAAGCAAACCACACATAATTTTTTATTTGCAAGGAGAGAACACTCTTCCCTTCCAGGCCAAAACCTCCACCTGATAATCTCCATTCATCTCCTCTGTCCCAGGTTTGCTTTCTGTGGCTCTCCTGACCCCAGGTCAGTGTAACCTCCACACCAAGGCTACACCCAGAGCCCAGCAGCATCCTGGTCAGAGCCAGAGTTGGCGAGCATACGCCAAGTCCTCCTGCTCCCCTGGCTTCAAAATCATCATATGAGGAGAAGATGCACCTCCAGAGTCAGAAGCTGAGAATCCAGCTCTACAACTTTATAGCAACAAACAGTAGAGAAAAATACAAGGTACCAAAACATCTTTCAAACAAAAAACCTAAGACCCTCAAGAACAACCACAAAAACTTAAGACTGCGTGAGCAATAAGTGGATTTTCATCAGTCTGATGAGAATAAACTCTACAGCATGTAACCCCTGCCTCTGAGCTACCTGCAAACACACCATATTTACATGAGTTCTGCCATCACAGATTCTTGCTGCTCCCTCTGAAAGAAAATCTGATTAAAGGTGCTTAGTGTGTTTTACATAAATAGACTTGAAAGGAGAATTTTGCTAATAAAGTCTATACTGATTAACGCCCAGTTAAGATCCCTAAAAGCAAGGTGTGCTTACAGACTGTTGCTCTCCCTCACTGGAGTGCACACTCTGCTTTTCTGTTAGAAATCTCTTCAGATCCCAACATGCAAAAATATGGCACACAACAGACATTATTTACAGTAAAGGGTTAGGTTAGTTAATTTATCTGTGTTAATTTAGAGGCATTTACTTGTTGAAGTAGTTGCATATTTAGTCCATTGGCTTACCGTGAGAATGTGACCAACACCAGAGTTGTTTAACTGGTCCCTCAAAGCACAGCAAACCGATCTTTATCTTACCCTTCACCAACTCAAAGGAAAAATTCCCATCCCCGGGAACGGCACAGGCTCCAGTCCATACCACAATTCTTCCGAAGCTGCAGTCAACTTTTTCCCATTACATTTTTACAGGGAGTTCCTGATGTTTAATGAATATTCTTGGCATTCAGATAGAACACAGCTTCATCCAGTTTTGCTAAACTTCAGGCATTAGACTTTGGAAGGGTCAATATTTCTTTTTACATCAATGAGACTCTTCCACGAGGTAATTAAATCACATGCTTACTCATGGTGTGCAGCAATGTACACCTGGTAATTGCCGTATGACTGATTCTGGAACAAAGTGTTGCTTAATGCAAACATGGCAAAATTAGCCCCAGGACTCTATTAAAATGTGGCACAACTGTCAGAGTGTGGCTTTCTCATAATAACACGTGATTTCAAAATTAAATTGCAACAGGTTGGGAAATATTAAAGCTATTAAACGTTTGCTCATTAAAGTGTTTTGGTTTTTTTTTAACCCAAAAAAATGAAAAACTGCTACCTGTGAAATACCAGGGCTTCAAGTGTCAGGGCATTCAGAAAAACAGTAAGTGTGATGACCCAAGAGTTTCACACCAGAAAAAAAGTGCTGAGTTGTCTCTGGTACTGTCCTCTACCTAAGGAACCTGTTTTGCCATCCTGACCATGCCATGACTGCTCAAGGGGCAAAGAGCAGGATCAGAGGGAGGAGGAGATGCACAGTCTGCATGCAGGAGGCACCAGTGGCACTCTGAGGCTGGACAACGATTTCTGCCAATGCAAACCTCTTGGAAATCAAGAAAAGGCAGGAAAATCCAAACTAGGAGTCTAGAGTGACAGTAAGAAATGTCTGTACTTAGAATAAAAACAAGTTTTTAACTAAAAAAAGAAAAGGGAGACGTAAAAGGACAATAATTCATATCCTTCATGAATTTGCTGGTCGTGTGAAATCCAACACACTAACTCAGCAAGTCAAAACTTCTTGTGCATGAGTCAGGATTTGATTCACGAATCGATTTTTTAAGCCTGCTAATGCAGTCATTACATCCTCAAAACCCTACTAAATCACTCTCTGCTCACTGTAATTTGGGCTAAATACAAGAACAAGGCAACATATTTGTATCTTTTAATAACAGCATAGTTTATGTCATTGCCTTAAAATCAAGAGTTTTAAACTGTTTAAAAGATAAATACACAGAGATATTGGTAGATTCAATATATACGTTGGTAAATACAATATATACAAAGAAATAATTTATACAGGAAAATATGCAGAGGAAATGCAAGCCTGTACACTATTCAGAACTGGGCCAGCTGCATGCCATGGAAAACAGACTGAACTAACACTATAGTAAAACCACAAAACAAACTCCCCTGTGCGCTACAGCTGCAGTCCTTTTGTCTTCTGTATTTGGGTACACAGAAGAATCCTGCTCCTAGATTGCCATCCACATCCAAAGGGAGAGAAGTCCCATGAGGGTATGCCAGTTAGCCAGGGTTTATTCAGTTAGCAAGAGCTCTGTTAGCACTGGCAATATCAGCAGAAGCACAGGAAGGAAGTTTAGGAGAGTACTGGGGATCTGAATACACTGGAGGGAGGTTCTTGTTTATATCTAACTGCAGTTAACTAGTGCATGTCAACCTATCCTGAGGGAAGTCATAGTCACGATAAAGCACCCACATTTTCTGTAAGGTCAGCTCAAAGGGCTCAGGTAGGAAAACTGACCTCAGCAAATTTGCAAGAGGATTACACAAGTCCCTTAACTTCTTGATCCTGTGACTGAAGTGAATTGTTTCAGCCAAGTCAGAAAAAACCAGCATACTTTCCATAGTGAAAACAACCCCAAATTAACCTGACATTCCATGTGATTTGGAGGAAAAAATACCTAACCCATCTAGTAAAAAGTCTTTCCATTATTTCTGAAGCACAAGTTCCATGTATAAATGGAAAAGATCCAACCCAGATAGGGCAGATCTGGCTCCTGGTTGCCCTCTCTTCACACGATCTCTGAACTGTATTTGAGAAGGGAAACACGGATAACAGCTATCAATCACAGATTATTTGAATTATGCTCAGTCCAATGAAGCTGCATTCCAAAAAAGGACAAACCACACTCCAAAAGGGAAAACCTTGTATTCCAAGGCAGATCTGCCTGATGCACAGCTTGGGGCATCCTGCTCCACATCCACTCTGCAGCCAACCCCACCCTCTGTCTGCCTACTGCAGCAAAGGTCTTATTCTCCTCTTGAGGTATCTTCTGGTTGGAAGGCATATTCCATCAATGTACCTTATAAAAAGTAACTGTGCCCTTAGAAACGATTGTGTCTACTATGTTTGTTTGCTTTCATTTTCATATGGCTGCCACTGGAAATGTCACTTGAAGTGCATGTACCAACAGCAAACCACAAACCACGTCTCTGATCTGTCCAACAACCTATGACACAGGTATGAAATAAAATCAAGAAACAAAATAACTCATCCATTCCCTTAAGTGATCACACAACCCCCCCACCTAAATAAACAAATAAAATTACCATGGCTGTCAATTACCTTTCCACCAGTAAACTGCAATACAGAACAGAACCCAGGAATGTCCTGCAATAACAACAGATAGTGGGATAATTTTGCCTTCTTTTAAAAGTAAAAATGACATTCTGGAGATTAAAAGCTTAACATGGAAAAGACCAAGTTCTCCCTACCCCATGACCTTTGTGGGAGAGGCTGGTCCCCAAACCCTTCAAAATAAGACCATGAATTTTCTGCTTTTTATGAGTACCCACACACTACCTGTGTCTGTTACTTAGAACTGTAGCTGGTGCAGCACTGCCTAAACACACTGCCTTGGCCAAGAGAGAAGTCAGAGACAGCCCCAGCCCCAAGGTGTTTACATGCATTTGAGATCCTTAATGAAGCTGCCAGACAGTGCAGAAAAGATTGACAGATGTTCCTGGTAGCGTAGGAAGAACAGTTAATCCAGCAAGGAGACAAATATGGGAGACATGGAAACCTAATGGTATCACTGCACAAGCAACATCAGCATTTCAGATATGCAAATTGCTGCTAGAGTATGACTCTTATCAAAGTAAGGATTCTTACAAGAACAGATCTCAACAGAGGAAAATGCTACAAAATCCCCAGGCAGGAAAAATCCGTATGAAAAGAGGACAAACAACAGGGTCTAGACTGCTGCTAGACCAAAAACAGTCTGTCTTCTTAAAAATTAATTGAAGATGGTAAAAATCAGTTTGTTACAAATAAGCTCTAGCACCACGTGGGAAGGGAAGTCAAACTGCTGACCTGGTCTTGCAAACCTCTTCCTACCCAAGCAGTTAGAGTGAAATTAATGAAATTGCTCAAAGTAAAGAGGATTGCTCACCCAGGGAAGAATTTGCAATGTTGGTGCCCAAGAAGATGTTTATGAGGGATAGACAGGTTTTAGACCTGAAAATTATCATAATAGGCATCAGTGTCTCTGTGCTCTACAGTGAATGGAATTGTTTTTACCTGAAAACTTTTACCACTTGCAACCAAGTTACACATATTCTAGTATTTTAGGCAGAAACAGTGAATGTGGTTGACAGTCAAGCTGAATCATGCCAAATATCCCTGCAAATTTATCCTCATTAGCACTGTTCTAAATCGTCTAATTGCAATAATTTATTTGCCAACAGTTTCTCAGACCAATTTATTTTGAGAGTCAGCATTGGAGAGTCTGCCTTCTGCGATGATGAGTTATGGCAGGAATAGGTATAAACTGTTGGTATCTACAGGGAAACTAGGAGTTCCAACAGAAATTAAACTAATTAAAACCTCTCACAGCAAAAGGACCACTCACATGTAATCCAGCAAGGTTATAAACAGTTTTAAGATACTTCTACACATAGATTTAAAGTTTTTTTCATAGGACAGATTTCCTCTAATATGGACAAAGCTGGGGATGAGGGATATTGCTAGTATCTACTATTTTAATTTTCATGGTATAAAACTTGCCTATTTTAGGTGCTCTTTCCACTAAAAGTAATGAGCAACTGTTCTCAAACTCCTAGTTCAAAGTGATGTGACATTATAAGACTTGAGGGTACACATAGATAATATTGTAGCATTTACAACACAGAAGAGTTGCTTTCTCAGAGTATTCAAGTAGAAGAGAAGGGAGATTTCTGTCTTTACAAATGGGTTAGATGTTCAAAAATCCAAAGCAAGGAGCATTTCTTGTGGAGTCAAACACTTCACAATACTATCACAGCACAGCGATTTCACAGGCTCTAAGGCTTCACACCCCAGACCACTCAACTCTCTTCAATACGTTTAATGCCGCAAGTCACACAGACTGTGCTGGGCAGGCTGTGGTCACACTAGCAGCCAAATCTTGCTCGCCTGCATGCTGGGAACAGACCCATGGAGTCAGCAGGACACTCTGCATGACTCAAGGCTCATGGGAGCTGGTTGCAGTGAAATGATGGAATTCTCTGTAATGTGAGCAAATGTAAAGAGATGCATTTTAGATCTAAACCTCACAAGACACACTATATGATGATGCAAGGTAACCAAAACGTAGTGCCAATGGATAGGAAGCAGGTTGTTCAGGAAAAGAAAAGGCTAATGGAATTCTTGGCTGCACTAAAAAAGAACCCTTTATGCCACAGTACAAGCCCCAGTGAAACTGTATCTGGCCACTCATCTCCATTTGGGGCTGTGCTCCCGCAGAGGTACGCAGCCCCCACCTGCTTACACCACCCTGACTGCCTTCACCCACACTCTTACCTTGGGATGTCTCTCCTCAGCACCCCTCAAGCTCTGTCTGCAGCTCAAGTGGCACAAGGAGATCATCTTCAAAAGCTCATATTGGTGGGCACTGCTGAATTATACTTGCTTTGGGAGCCACCCACAGTAGCAAAGAGGGAACTAAGAGAAAAATGGATGTGGGTTTAACTGCATGAATTCCTTTGGTTTCTTTCCTGACTCTATCCAAAAGAGTCCAGCTGTTCACCTCCTCCCTGAGACCAGGACCCAGCACAGTGTGCCACTGTCTCCTCTTCTCATCCTCTGGCCCAGGGGCAGGACCTCTGCTGTGGGCAGCAACCTACAATCTTCTCACTGCAAGGGCTGAGGGTCTGCTCAGAGCCATCACACGGATTTTAAACTTAGGCAGGCAATAATTTCTTAAGTGTTTTCATTAACTGCACAGGTGCCAGTGTGTTTTCCATTGAAGCACTGTAAGAATAGAGGCTGAGAATACCTGAACCCATACGTACAGTAAGAAGGAAAGACTGCTCCTAACACCCTAGGCAGAGCTTGGAGTGTCTGAAGCACATGGGAAGGGGGCAGAGTCCAGGCAAGGGGAGACAATCCCAGCATCTGCGCCTCTTGCATTTCCCTTTCAGCCAGTGCAGCACCAGCTCCTTCCCCTGTTAAACCCATGCCTCAAATTACACATTTTTCGCATTACAAGCAAATAGCGACTTGATACAGAATCAATATGTATAGCCTATGGATACAAACTCCTCTGAAAAATAAAGTCATTAGGGCAATGTAACAAAGAATGTAAGACAAAACAGAGCGGTAAATGAAGCGATACTACCATGTCTCCAGTGCTCTGACCCACTTTATGTAATTCAGTGACATACTTTTGAAACAGGTAAGCAAAAAGTCCTGACTGAGAACACTCTCCTACAGGCAGGTGAGCACAACCTTACAGGCTAAAGCACATTTATTGTCACATCATGGAGAAACTTAAGAGTTCTTCTGCAGTTTTGTTGCTGTGACTACGCAGACAAAGACTTGAGCTTCTTTTCTGCAAGTTCAGCCTGTAGCTCAGGGCATTCAACATGTTAATTCTGCTGGGGCCAGATGAGTGATACCCTGGAGCAGATATGATCTGGCTGCTACCGATGAAAGACTCATTAAAATTTTCTTGCTGTGAACACACAAGTGCAAGAACAATTTTGAGTGACCTTATACCTCTGCAAATGGCCAACAGCCAAACTCCTACCGCTGTGCACGACCCTTGTAGCAGAACTAGAGAAAACAAATTTAACAAGACCATAGCTGCAAGGGAATACGCCTGAAACTTTAAAATCTTCCCAACGTTTCCCTCACTGTGAGGCAGAGGGATTTGCTTTCACGCAGAACAAGTCTCCGCTTCATCCGCCTTGTATCACATAACCTTTTACATCCCAACTCCCGGAGTTTTGTCTTCTCTGGGAGCTGTGAAAATTCCTCCGGAGCAGTGGCTGCGGTCAAAGATCGCATTTACAAGCGGAGCGCGATGCTGCTGGTAACCACAGTAACGGGGCCCCCCCGGGCCCCCCTGGCCCCTCCGGTTGATGAGTAACTCGGGGACAATAGCTGCACCCAGCGCTCCCGCAGGTCCCTAACGCCGGGAATGGGGGATGAAAGGCTGCAGCGTGAAACAAACCCCAGGCAAGGGGGACCAGGGAAGGCTCCGAGCTGAAGCTGCAGCTGAAGAGACACCTGTAGCTGGTGGGAGTCATCAAATGCCGTTATTATTCTTCCTAAAGAACTGAATATTTACGGCACTTTCTCATGAAGAGAATAATATGTAAGACTTTGGATCCCTATTTTGGTCCTCCTTAACTTCCTTTCAAGAGGAAAGGATAGACAAAAAAACTGTTCAAAATACTGTCAGTTCACCTCCCAAACCATTTTGCCAAGTGTAACACCAAGTCCAACCACGTTGTGCTGCTTTAAAAATCTGTGACCAGATACATTTCAATTAGCCCAGTATTTCTTAAATATTTAAAATCAGCTGCTTATGTGAAAGGAAAAGCTTTTCTATGAAAGCAGTAACCTGTAGTATCCCAAGAGAAAGAGAAGGCAGACACAGCGTGAGCACAGTTGTGTGCTGAAATGACAAAACCTGTCTCTGGCTATCTTGAGAGCTTGGTGATCCTCCTGTGGATTTTCCTCACCTGAGGAGATCCTGCAGACTCCCTCCAGGCTATAGCCTGACATCCAGGCAAGGATGCACAACAAGGGTGATGTAGGCATGGCAGTGCAACAGGATCTGTGAGGTGAAAGAGCAGGGGCTGACAACCTCTCTGTATGCACTTCAGGGGCTCCTGGTCTCACCTACCCTGGCTCTGTCCTGAGGACTGGTTGACAATTTCTGGTTCAGACTGAAGGAGGAGAGGTTTAGGTTAAATATTAGAAAAAGGTTTTCTACTGTAAGGGTGGTGAGACACTGAAGAGGTTGCCCAGGGAGACTGTGGATGCCCCAACCCTGGCAGTGTTCAAAGCCAGGTTGGATGAAGCCTTGAGCAGCCTGGTGGGTCTGGTGGGAGGTGTCCCTGCCCATGATGGGGGGGCTGGGACTAGATGATCTGTAAGGTCCACTCCAAGCCCTAAAATTCTATGATTCTATGACAGTGTTTTAGAGTGCAGCCCTTGGACCAGTTTCATCTGGGAGGAGCCCAGTTGCTGCATTCCCTGGAGACTGCACGAAGCACAACAGAGTGGAGTGAGAGGAAATGATCAGCACATCTTTCTCAAAAGCACACCTGTGATCTGAACTAAAATGCTACCTTAGATGCATCCCTGGTGAGACAGAATGAAACTACACCACAGCTTTACCCAACTGCCCAGACACTCATATGCAATACCAAAAAATCACTCCATTTCACACTCAGATAGATTTTCCCATACCCACAAACCCTGAAGTCAGCATTTTGGAACAGACGAACTCTCACACTGGGGATGAAAGTGAAATAAACGACTCCTAGGTCCTGCTTCTTTCAAGTCGATTGCAGAAGTCCCTTTGACTTCAGAGACAACAATAAGAACAATTATAGGTTCTCATTAGGCCTGTTCCCAGCAGGGCTTTGGGTACTTCCAGAAATAACAAGATCTTCCTAAAGGTCTCTTTCTTTGTTTCTTCCTTTAATCCCAACAGGATTGGAATTTGGGGTTAATTTTGTTGCAGGAGTAGGTATTTAAATCCAGTGCAGCTAACATCAACACCTCTCATTCTGCCACTGTCTCCAAATATCTCAGGATTAGACCTTTCTTGTTGGGCAGCCAGGTAAAAAGCTGGGTTTCTAACAGACGACTCTGGGCTAGCCACAAGTTTAGCTTTCATCTAATTAATATTCCTTGCATGTGCATGTGTTATGAAAGAAATTAAACTAGGTGTATGGAATAAAGCACATCCAGACACTCCAAGCACTGAAAGATACAGTTGCCAAGAGACTTCTGCAACCTCACCCCAATTCCTGCGCATATTTTATTCCTAGCTTAATAATCTTCTAATCTTTTCCCAGATTATCCATCATATATTTTGCTGCACTTTGTATAGTGAAGACTCCATCCTAGCAACATGTGCCTCCTCATCTTACCTTGGTAAACAGAAATACAGCACAGATGTAACAGTGATTCAAGCAAATAATTACATCTCTGTATAAAAACAACATATTGATTCAATTTCCCATGTTTCTAGATTTAGTATAAAAGTGATTTTTACATATTCCCAATTCTCTCTTTTGTATCTGCATACAGTTCTGTCCAGAGCCAAACACACTCATCACACATCTGGATCTGCCTGCTCTGGAGGTAACAGTTAAGTCCTGATCCTGCTTAGGTCTTTTCAGGCAAAAGACTAAACTTGTACAAGAAAGGATTTCCCAGACTGTGCTTTTCAAGCCTGCTCAGAGCCAGTCATTCAGGACTCAGTTTGAGTGTCTTCCTCGAATCTTTTCCTATTAAACTAGGGAACCAAGCTATGAATCTGGCTTAAACCTAAAACCCTGGTGCCTTGCAATAGCAAGAAATTGGAACTTAATTCTCATTGAGTCATTTCTCGTAGAAAGTAATTAAAAGAAGCATTGATACACAAACAGCACTCCAGAGTCCTATTGTTTTACAAGTGACAGAAATCTGCATTTAGACAATGAAATAGGCTCTTCAATTTAAAGGGTCCCTTACTTTAAAAAGGGACTACAAAGGTGCATCTTGCAGCCTACTTTTCCTAAGGAATGTCTATGAGGAGGTTTCAATCACTATGACAACCTCTTTTTAATGCCAATGCTTTTCTAGCCCAGACAACTCTTTCCTGAGAAAGGGCATGTTTCAAGGCTCTCCCAAAACTGTGGATAAAAGCCTTACTGACAAGAAAATAATCTATGAGGTTACCGTTTTGGCTAACACCAGTTTTTGAAAAGAATCAGGAATTTTACATTATAGCTGGCCAAAAGATTGCTTCTATAAAGAGAGAAAACAATAGAAAGAATAACAAAAAAACAAAAAAGAAAAGACAAATCAATCTGCCATAAGCATCATTTGTGTAAAACATGGGTGTTTTGGGATCTAACGGTTTTGGTACCTCAGGAGTTTGTAAACCTATGCATTGTATAGGGACAGATAAGGAGAAAATGAGGTCTGCTCCTCAAATTTGCGTTTTATTTCAATCCAAAATAAGGATTCGTTAGCATTTGTCAGTCTTTATCTGCCAAGTCTCTACTACATCTCCATCAGCAAAATCAAATCCAACCATTTCTCACCACTTGTATTTACAGAGCATTTCTTGTACTATATTGCCATCTCTCTCTAGAATAAGCAAATAAAGGGCTTCCCCTTTCATCCAAGATTTGAAGTTATTCCATAAGAATTACCTCATGGGGAATACGATAAAAGAGACTCTTCAATATTCACAGCACAGTTTTAACCTGGTGTCAGTGCAGAGGCACATGAGCTCAGTGCTGTCCAGGCTCTGCATTCCCGCGGGATGCTTTGGAGCCATGTGGCTGCCCTGTTTTCCCTTTCAGGGAGGGTTTTCACCCACCTAGGATCCAACGAGCTCTGACTTCTGACCTGTTACTACTTTCACAGGGAAATAAATCAACACAGGTTACGTGGCACAGCTAAACCAGTAAATTGCAGTCAATCAATAGCAGATGCTGGAGTGCAGAGAGACTCATCCTGTACAAGTGATCACACTACCCAGAGCTCGCACTCAGCCTGCTGCAGGGGTGGTGGATCAGCACGGGGAGAAAGGTTTTGCAATCACAGCCAGCACAAAAGCCTTAGCAGCTGTTGTTATTGAATCTGTGGGATGGAAAGGCTACACACACCCCCAACAAGCGCCTGAATTGGCAGCTGATGGCCTGAGCAACGTGGCACAGGAGTTGTTTCCTTTTACTGCGCTGGTGTTCTGCACACGTGTAGGTACACACACGAAAAAAGAGGGTTTCAATGTTATACCATAATAATACTGTGTTATACAATATAACTTCAAAAAAGTAGGTAGTTTAATGTTAGACATCCCCGAGTAGAATATAGTCCTGCAGCAAAGCCTCTGACTTGCTAAGAGTACAATTACTATATTGTGCCTTCTCTTCCAGAAGCAGCACATAGGTTGTAAGAGAAAGAGATGTTAAAAAAACCCTAAACTACGGCAACGAATGCAGTTGGAGAAACACCTCTGTTTCTGAAAGGCTCCACATAAACCTGCATATCTGTGCCTTCGACTCACTAAAATCTGCTGCTTCAGAAAGCCCTTGGAAAGGTCAAACTACTGCAAGAACTTGCCTCATGCTACTGCCACTATTTATGGGTTAAAATACTGGAGGAATAGTGGATCTATCACTATTTTTACCTCAAAAACAGTTGCAGTGATAGAGTTTGATATGGTCACATACAGGCACATGAAAACATGCAAAAAACCATGAAAAGTACTGCAGTATGAGGCAATTCATAGACCTCTCAGAGGTCTAGCCACCAAGTAACTGGTAATACTTGTCTCTGCCATGATATCACCAGAGAAAAAGAAATTAAGCCCTGAAGTGTTCAGCCAAGGGATCTGAGGGTTTTTTTTCTGGAAAGCATGTATTAATGCCTATACATTTGTCTAATGAAAATAAGCTTCGTCAGAAAAATTACATCAGTAAAGGGAGAGGCAGCCAGATCCACTTCAAGACACAACTCCCAGTTAAGGCTGTGTGTCCACAGCCCTTCAGACTGAGTGAAAAGGTCCTCGCTGAGGACCTCTGGGAGTGGGCAGGACATGCCTTGGGGACAGGACTGGCAATACTGCTCTTTACTGAATTATGAGAGTGACAAATTCCTTTCCCAAAACGCAGCCTCTTGCTCTGAGGGCAGCAGAGCTATGTGAGCATACATTTAGCCCTGGACTATCTATAGCTTCTGTACATAGATGACATTGTCTCCCTGCGAACGCAAAGGCTGGTCCTTGTCTAGTCCTCCAGGACAGATGCTGGCCAAGCTGGGAGCAACTTCAACAATGACAAATTCATGCATCCATCAAAGTCAACAGAGGCACAGGTGCAGAAAGTGAGGCACAGCCTCATCAATATGCTGACAATGATGGAAAAAGTCACCCCAGAAAGCAACACCTCCCAGGCTAAAGCTGAAGACACAGGGCAATCAATCTAGAAAAGAGGCAAAAAGGCAAGAGAAAGTCAAAAGTCACAGTTTTTGCTGATACAGTGCCACTGACCATGTTATTTCAACAAAATATGTTCATGTTTAGAGAATTTTGTAAGGATACCATACCCACAGAGCACTAAGCTCCACCAGCAACAAGGTATGCAGCTCTCCAGCTGGTCCTCTCAGTGTCCTCCAACAACACATGAGAAAGCATACACATACTCAGAGCAGCCACTGGCAATGTGTGGCTTTGGTGTGTGTGAACAACTGGGAAACTGATGGAAACCCCTTCAATCCCCACTGCTCTGCCCTCTAACTGTCCTCTTGCAGGCACCACTTAGACATTTCCCACCACAAGGTACAACACTACAACAGGTTTCAACATCCTCCAGTTTCCAGGCGGGCAATCTCAACCTCTCCAGGAGCTGATAGTGAAGAACAGTTCCTGTTTATTCTGAAACTTCTGCTTCCTCTGTCTCCAGGAGTTTGGCAACCTGGACAAGTTCCTCCTGAAATGATCTAAAATCCAGGTGTTGCAGATATGGGCATCAAGGCTATCAGTTATACAGTGGAGGATGAGAAACAACATGAGAAACAGGAGTTGTCCAGACTCCTAACTCCTGTCCAATTTGATAAGAAAGAGTCGGCCCTAATGCATTGAAAACCCTCAGTTTCTCAATGCAACTGATGACATTTCAGGCATGCCCCAGAAGAATTACAGCAGTGCAGTATCTGAGATCACTCAGTGCAATACAGGCTGTACAGAGGAAGAATGTTCAATGGAGAGGGCATCTCTCAGCAACAGTGAGGAAGGAACTGATGTGGAGACTTGTTCACCAGACCTCAAGTACACAAGGAACCTTGCAGCTATCTCCATTACAACTTTGCCCTGCTTAGGAAAACCACAGAGCCTCATCTAGACTGACCAGGGTTAAGATGACCAGGTTAAGCTCTATTTCAATGATATATCAATCTGGCAGAGCTCAACATCAGCAGAGATGGATGTCCAGCTCAGCACTGATGACCCAGGTGCCTGTCAGCCATACGGAGGCATCAGCCAGCAGTGTTTGTCAAGACCAAGTTTTATGATTCAGGCAAAAAACAGAAGTAGTGGACAAGACTACAGGAGCTTTGCAGTAAGTTCCCATTAAAGCTGGAAAGACCCAAGTCACACCACTACCAGGTTCCCTCCTGGAAGCTTTTGGAGAGACACTGATAATGATATTTTAATACCCCAGACACTGAGGTAGGGGAAGGTAGCTAGGCTCTAACTTTGGAGCACAGAACTAGCCCTGCTAATTTTAAACAAAATAGGCTCCCTTTGTGAGCTCTGCCTGAGGTGGTCAGCCTCTAACAAAAGACCACTGACAGTCCTCTGGCACAATCTCAAGCAATTTGAACTTTCCACAGCTTTTGCAGTAACACAGTTCACTTAAAGCTGACACAGGCAGGAACTTTCCAGTAATCCTCATGTTAGCTCTTATGCTGGGTTAATAATTCCCTGCTCAATCATCTGTGACTGAGACACCATCAGTAAGATACCAGTTAAGTCTAAAAGTGGAGTCAAAAACATATATGGAAAACCCAAAAACATTAAATAAAGCAAATGCTGTATTACACATGTTCAAGACAAAGCAGACTTACTGGCTTTTTTCATTTTATTATAGTGATTTATAATCCAGCGTGGGACCAAGATTAAGACCCTATGCTCTACAAACATAAACAAAGAAAAATCACAAGCACTTTCTTTTGATGTCCTTTGAACAATGCTGCTTAGGATTTTCTGCTTTTCTTTTTTTTCTTTATAAACCAGTAAATAGAGATAAATTTAAATCCAACATACCAAAATAATATGCACCCAATGTAGTTGCCAAGCTCTGAGCTCCCATTGTGTGTACAGTTGTTCTCCAATGGGCTGGTGGCAGGGTCCCCATGAAGAGCCTCTTCCCCAGCACCATGAAGCTCTCAAAGCTCTGAACTCCATATGCCATCTAGATAGTGTCACTGCTTTGGTCTTTTTCTGAAGCCTACAGAAATCCTCTTTCCTGAGCTGTATTTTGACTTAGTAAAACAATTCAATGTGTTCTGATTTTAGCAGAAAGAGCTCTCGTAAAGAAAAATCCAGCCACATACACTCATCATGGTCCTTCTATCACAACGGGCTCAGCAAAGGGTTTAAGACACCAGGCAGCCATACCTGTCCCACCTCAAAGCAAAATCCTAACCAGGAAGACAGCACTGTTAAAGAAAAATACAGGGATTTTCCTAGCAATTCAAAGGCAATTCAAATAGCAGTTAAAGTATCAAGTTCAGATGTACTCATAATTAATGTGGTTCTAATAGCAAAAGTATCTAGATATATAAACAAATAAATCAAATAGAAAGCAGGGTGAAATGCTTAGCTTGAGTCAAGCCCTTATCCTAGGGATAAGAGAGCCACGATGGTCTCAGCTCCCTGGGCAGCCACTGGCACAGGGGTCAGCTTGGCAGGTGTGATGTGCACACTCTGGCTTAAGGTGAGCAGACACCCTGACACCATGGGTATCTCCCACCCTCCCCTTCTCCTGGCTGTTTCCATAACCAGCAATTATCTGGAGATGGGCCCAAATGGAATTAAAAGCCAAAGGGGAACGAACACCTTAATTCTGACAAGAAGCCCAGTCCAGGTCATGGCTACCCTGTATCACCTGCAGCATGGGGAGGAGAGCAAACCCAGCTCAGCACAGCTCTCCTGCCTGCTTTTGTGTTGATAATCTGCAGGTTAAAATGCTGCCAACAAATACAAATAAAAATGTAAAAATACCTTCGCTGCACCTGGTTAATTCCTCTCTGAAATATATGACTAAGCTTTGCTCTGACATGTGTGGGAAGGCAATATAGCTACTATTTCTGTATTGAAAGGGGTATTAGCTGTATCCAAAACACCTCATTTAGGGGGATGAGTAAAGAGAATAACAAAAATCTAGATGAGGCATCCTGCTGCTCTTAAAACAGCAGTCACCAGCAGCAGCCATCTGGGGATGGTGTTTCTATGTCTGAAGTTCTGCAAAGAAGTTTTAAAGAATGATGTAAACATGGTAAAAATTTTGCAGAAAAAAATTAAGCTCAAAGCATCTGAGAACAGTGCAGTCACCACATCTATAATTAGTTCTTTCTCTGGAAAAGATTTGGGCATAAATACACCCATATACAGTGGGATGCTTTCATTTACACCCTCCTGGCCAAGTCAGGCACATCTGGAGAAATCATCTTCACAGTATATTACAAGACTAGGAGCACTCCTTGTAGGATGGGAAGACAGATGGCTAAGGGGAAGCATGACAAGGAAATATAAAATCACAACATGAAGGGAAACAAGGAACAAATAACCCCTGTACCTCACAATACAAAAACTATAGATCACCCAGTTAAATGATCAGGCAACACAGCTTAACAGAAAACAGTTTCTTCAAGTGTGTGTGTCTGAATGGTGGGGACTGTGATCAGGCACTGGAGAAAGCAGAAACCTCAGAGAGGGATTAAAGAAATGGAGAGACAGCCATGGATTGTGGCACTGACTAGCCCCACAGTGAGTCAACACCATGATCGGGGGAAACCTGTAGCCCCAAAAGCCCTTAAACATCTGCCTCCTGCGAGCTGGGGCAGTGTAAGGAGTGAAGGACCAGTCTGTACTTGCCCTGTTTCTCACACACTTTCCTTAATATTTGTTACTAGGCACTGCTAAAGCGGAGATATTAGCTTGGACATCCTTTGGCCTCATATAATTTAGCAGGTCTGATAGGTGATGCTTATGGCAGTGAATAAAACAAGGCATCACATACATGCATAACTACATACATACATACACATAACAAACATGCACAAGGAACTCTGACACAGAATGCATCAGTGTTAGCTGAGGACCTGGTGCAGTTTTTGGAGGTTGCAGCAGTGCCCTGCCAAGCTGGATCACTTGCAGGGATGGATCTAGCCATGCTGAGATGGGACAGAGCAGAGGGAGCCATGCCAGCCTGGCCAGGCTGTGCCATTTAGCCTGCAGGGCAAGCAAGCATACCTGTCTTGCTTGATGAGCCTCTGTAAATATTAACAGGGTTGGTCTTTTCTAACTTTAAATTACTTACACATGTGAAGCAGTGGTTAAAATCATCCAGACTCTTCTCTGCTATCTGTATGGCAATTGGGCTCATCGATCTCACACATGAATAAAAGGGCCACTTCAGTTAATTGGAGGATAAATCTTAATGACCTATACACATGGCACTGACCAGGCTGCCCAGCCGCGTCCAAGTCCCCAGGTGGCCTCGCAGCCCTAAAACGAGCCGTGCCAGGAGATCCTCTTTCACTGTTTACCTGCCTCTCCTCCAGACTTGCTTCCCTTGAAACAGAAGGAAGTCAGTGTACTTTTTGACTAATAAAATCACTCAGAAAGGGTGTGTTGTATCTCACAGAAACTGTAACTCACGTACAGAGTAAGAGACACCCAAAACACTTCTCCAGCAAGCACCAGCATTTCCCAGAGGCTTGTTTTGTGCATATTATATTCAAGACCATGCTTTCATGAGAGATTGTTCCTGCCTGCAGACATCAGCGTGAGGGAGCCCTGGGGCTCCTTCCTGCTCAGCACAGTCCTTGGGTCCTGCAGCAGCCCCTGGCCACCACCCCCACTGTGGCCACAAGAGCTCTAATCTGCAGATCAAATCAGGTTCTCCTTCCAGGGCTTTGCAGCTGGATCTACCTTCCAGTTTCCTTTTTTGGGAGGATTTTTCTCATTCAGGAGAAAACCATCCCTGAGTGGATTTCTTCTGATTGATCCCAAGGTAAGAGACAGAGTAATCCTGGTGTCCATCTGGCCACGCTCTCCCTGCCTCCACCTGGCTCCTCCTAGGCCATTAAGACACAGAGCTGTGACTTTATGCCACAAGAGAGGTGGAGATCCCGGACTGCAGTATCTTTAACACACAGATGCCTAAGAGAAGAGGATGTTATCAAACCAAAACACAGTTCAAGAGACACAAAAGCAGTGTCTTTCCTCATCACATTATACAAGCCTGGCTTTAGAGAAGGAATTGCCATACTTTAAACCAAAATGCTGAATAATTACAGCCTAACACTGCCTATTGGACAATGTCTTCCTTACAGGTTTCCACACAAACAAGTTGTTTGAACTCTTTTGGTCAACTTCAGTGATGGAGATGGCAAAATGAGAATCCCAGGTGCAAGGCCATGAGTTTAGTCTCAGCAGCTCCTTTGCAGTAAAGTGGTGGTCCTTGCCTGGAGCCCCTGAACAAGCAGGTGTCAGCCACACACAGTCACCTTTTCCTCTGACTATGGCTGACAGGGACTTAATGGGTCTTCTCCAGTGGCTCTGAAGAGCGGCAAGCCAAAGGGAGATAATTGTTTCACGACCATGACGGCCCATTTCCCAACTCTGAGCATTTTTATACATACAAACCATGCATAGCCCTATTCTGATGAGTCACCCTGTTTAGTTTGACTCCTCTCCTCTGTTCCTCACCGAACACAAGCCAGCACAGGCCAAATCCTACCCAGTTGATACTGTCTCATGAAAGCAATTACAGGTAGCTGCTTTTCAGATTGCACGGCCCTTGGGTGCAGCCGAGCCTAGGGAGGGAATGCATATGAATGCATCCTGCACACACCGTTTGTCTGCAGCCATTTTTTTTCCCATTCTCTGTCCTTTCTGAAAACACAGACTTTCATCCCACTGGTTTGGAGGAAACAAAGCAGGGGAGAAAGAGGAAAAGAGGAGAGTGTGGACAAGGCTCAAGGTAGCCCTAGATAAGATGGTGCCTGAAATTCCAGCAGCCTCCCCAGAGCCATGTCTGTCTTCCCTCTTCTAGCAACATGCCTACTGGTGGGGCTGCACCCATCTGTGCAAAGATGGAAGCCTTTTGGTTTGGGGTTCTTTTGAAATGCAGCCAGTTGTGAGTACAATCCTCTGAAACTTGTAAGGTTTCCTAAAGCATGAGAGAGGCCAGAGAGCAGATTTTTCTATTCCTCCTCTTTGTTCAGATTAGGAATTTGCAATCCAAATCCCAGGCACACCAGGGCAGGCAATGAGCCTAGCTACTGTAAGAAGCATTTTAAAGAGTTCATGAGGCTGTGTGCCAAGGGGCTGCTGCAAGACGAGGTGAACCGAGTTTGAAAAAACCCCTGTATATATACAACACCATTAAGATAGCAAATAAAAAACCTGTCCTGCAATGCGAAGGAATGTGATAGTTACCGACTGCTCCCCTATAGCTGCAAAGAGTCCTTGAAATATTAACAGGGTTATCAGCATTCACTTATCGGTTACAGTAGTGCCTAGATAATTCAATTCAAAGGACTGAGCCAGAGCTCAGAAACACATGCTTTCTCAATGAAAAACTTACTATCAGAGTATTTGTTACCTTTTAAACTGAAATTTGTTAAACTTTAAAATTAACCTAGAAAGGCAGCAACCTACAGGGAAAGAAGAACTAAAATTACTCAGTTGTTTATTTTTACATTAATTTCTAGCACTTTTTCTTGTGCTCTGTGTGTTTTCAAGATAGGTGTTTTTAAACATGTGTACTGAACCTCCTCGAGTTTTGATGTTAGTACAGTGCAGCAGCATTTTGCACCACAAATTCTGTGGCAGGTTAAAGCTGCAGAACTTCTAGGTGGCAGAACTTTATACAAATGAAAGAACTTCTAGGTGGCAGAACTTTATACAAATGAAAGTGGGAGTTTTGTACCCACAGAACAGAGCGGTGAGTGCTGACACTCTTGCCCAGATGAGTTAGGTGCTGAGTATTGCACACAGAGCACTTGAACAAATTCTTCACTTAGTTTGAGTGCATGTGGTCACACAGGCCTGAGAGAGGGACAAAACGACCTTTTCATACATAAAAAGAACTTTCTAGAAACTTTCTACCTTCCAAAAGGGACATAACCCAAGCATGGGCAAAACCATATAATACATCATCCAAGAAGCAGCAGCAGAGAACCCACCAAGCCAAGAGCAGAGCCTAAACCCACCCAATTACTGCCTCATCTATTATACCATCCCTGGTGCCCATCCAACCAGGTGCTCAACTGCTCCAGCACAAGTGAATAAAAATCTTACTCATAAAAACCCAACAAAAATTAGTATTTTTCTTTAGACTTTGGTTGCAAATGCATGGCACCTCTAAGCTACACTAAGGGCTGGCTGTCACAGCCCCTCTTCTTTGAACTGGCACTCATCTCATACTGCGCTGAACCGTTTCTTCATGCTAAGTCAGAACTTTTTTTGTCTGCTTGCTTTTAACTGTTAGTTTGGATTTTTATCAACTTTCATCCTGCCTTGCACTGTCTCTGATACTCATTTGATGGACTCTGCTGTTTCTTCATGTTAAGTCAGAAGTTTGTTTTGTGTTTTTTAATGTCAGATTGGCTTTTCAGAAACCTGGTGCATGGAAACAGCCCAGCACAAGGTCATGCAGATGCTGGGAAGCAAAGGAGTGTAACAGACAGAAGACTGGCTCAGATTTGCTGCGACTTGCAGCCAAGTGACGTTTGTGAATAACTTCCAGCCCCATTCATCTATCTGTTGAACCTTGTGGATTCTTTGCCTTTTTTTGATACCAAGTTTAGGAGAAGATAGCAATGCTGTTATCAACACACAGCAACTTACACAAGCTCAGGCAGTTCAAAGGGCTAACTGCACTTACAATTTGTTTGTACGTGTGTTTGACTTCTGCAGCAAAACGAGAATAGGAAATAATTTTTCCACCAGCAAGTTCAGTTTTCTATTCAAGGAAGGTTCTCACGGAAATGTGTTGTATATACACAATACTGCTTATAAACTATCAAGTGTTCCTTAATTTATTAAGCTTCATCTTAAACCCAGTTACACTTCTTTGGATCCCTTCACAGAAAGGTTGATCCAGAAATTTGCTTCCCTAATGGTTTTCAAACTGCCTTCTAGCAGCCCACCTAAATTTACTGAGTATGTTCACCTACACATTTCTTCCTACTGCCCTGCTCCTGTTTTCCATGACTACTTCAGGGAGGTAGGTAGCAATCATAACCCTTTTTGGTTTTTGTTTTGCAACACAAAAGATGGAATCTTCTGCCATAAATGGTATCTCCAGTGAAACAAATGCTCTGTACACCAATTTGTCCTCTTTATAACAGACATAACTTCCCTTGACTAGCAGCTATGATAATAGTATAGAGATGAGATTCACAGTGCCTTGTACAACACCCTGTAATACCAAACTTTATTCAATAAACCCACCTCACTCAAACCCCTGTGGTGGAAGCTACATCCACCAATGCATTTTTCAGCTGCTCTGTTGCTTCTATCTTTCTGAACCAACTCGAACACATAGACAGTGGGTGGGCAAGAAAATTAAAGTCACCCAATTAGTGTCATTTCAGAAAATTGAGCAATTTTCCATCCCAGTATTTTATAAGCTCTTTAAATACTACATAAGTCGGTGGAGGGCCCATCTGCAAAGAGAGGACAGTCTGATCCTGCAACATCACCCCCAAGTAACAGGATATTGCTTTCTTCAGAGAAGCAGCAGTGTTACCTCCAAACAAGCAGCAACACATGATCCGACCAAAGCAAATGCAAGAGGTGCTGAAATGCCATCACATGGAAGCTAAACATGGTTTCAAGAGATTTTGTGACTCATAAATTATCATAGAGAAATTAAATGCTACAAAATGCCTAAGAACAGAAATGGAAAATAAATTAATTAAGATATCTAATAGGGAACAGAAGCAGTGGTGGTTTCTTAGTGCAGGATTATTAACTATTGTGCTTTCTGAAAGTGATTAAATTATCCTGAAGCTCTAATGGATCAGGTTCTCATTTCACAGAGGACCAGCTCTCAGCTGCAACTTTGAGCCTCTACCCCATGACCTGCCCATCTCTGTAAGGTGCCTTACAACCACTGGCCACTCCCATTGAATCATGAGGACAGAGCAGGTGTTCAGCAGTGAAAAAACCATAGCCAGGATGGACCACCAGCTAAGTACCTAATGACTGCCCCACGTGCGATGCAGGAAGGGATGATACTAGTCGTAGCCCTGGCTTTGATAATCGCTGCAGAGTAAAAGGAAAAACTACTGCAAAAATGAAAAACCACTGGAAATGCAAACAGAAATACATGGCTGTAAAATCATCAGGCTGAGCTCCGTTGAGTACATGGACAGATTCAGTGACCCTCGGGGATTCTTACCTGCTGAATGCACCAAGAATACGCCTTGCTGTGTATTAGGCAATGTCATGTAATATGACTACAGCAGTAAGCACAAAGGCTCTACAGTGCAAAGAACAACACCGAATTTCACAACTGCTGAAATGCCAGCCTGATTTCTTTAAAATCCAGTTTCATCACAGGAACAAAATTTAATTAGTGTTTTCTTATCACCAGTCATTTATGTAAGTTCATTTAAATACCTGAAAACGCACAATATCCCAACGGTATGCAGCACTAAGCCAGTAAAACGCCATCCTATGTGAGCTGTATGGGATGTGTAGAGTGTGAGTAAAGTTGTTTACCCCATGGGATGCTTTCCATTCTGAGAAAGCTTTCAAACTGGCCATCAGAGTTGTCACTTTACTTTCCCTTTAGGCCTTGAAAAGGGCAATGGGATCTTTTGACAGCTACAGACTGATCAAAGAGACACAGCAAAAACCCAGGGAGTCACTGACACCACCTCAGAGCAGGAGAAACAGCCTTTCCTGGAGGACTTGCCCCCAGGAAAAAAAAAAGGGATGGATGCTTAACAGCCAGCAGGGGTGTGAAGAATTTTATCTGATCATCTCAGCACCTCGGCTTCAGCCCAGTCTGATGCAGGCTGGCTGAGATAAAGGAGTGAATCAGTCATCTCAGTTTAAGAAATCCCCAACCACTTGGCAAGGGACATATTTTAAAAGCAGATCATACAAAACTTTGCAAAACTCTGTCATACAAAACAAACATGTTCACTGAATAGAATAGAAAAAATGTTCTTGTCTCTCAGTTCTCACCTGAGTTTATTGCCATTAATCACTCATGTCCATCAATGCTGTTAGCAGTAAATAGGAATTTCTTAGTTTAAAGCCTCTTAAAGCTGAATAAAGTCCCAGACACTGCTATTAGCTGAACCACAGGGGAGCTGAGGCACAAAGGAACCAGCCAGTAAAGACTACTGCAATTTGTCCTGAGAGATAGGAAGAAAATACAGTACTCATCAATACCCAGACTGGGCCAAATTCCCAGCCGATGGGCACAGGTGTGGCTCCTACAGACTGCAAAAACAAGCACTGACATTCAGTGTGCAGCATGCCCTGCAGCCTGGAGCAGATGTCCCAGGACTGCTTGTGCTGGGCAGCAAAACTCCTGTGGGACTGTCACCACCTCATGCCGGGACTCCCAAGCCCCTGTACAAGGAGAGAGGCGAAGGATTGTGGCTGTGAAACCCCTGGAAGCTGCAATCAGCAGCCAGCACGGCTGAGGTCCCAAGCCCATAACTGCCACTGAGAGTGCAAGGGCTGCATGGGCAATACGATGGCTAACTCGCAGGGCAGTTGCTCAGTCGATGCCTGGGGGTTATCCACATTATTTACAGCAGGTATTGCAAAAGCAGCCCCATGAGGTGGTCCCCACTGGCATGGCCCTGTACAAACTTGCAGCAGGTAAACTCTGCAGATGCAGCACCTTGCCGTACAGCAGCACAGGGCAAACAGATCCAGTTCACACAAAGGGAGAGAGGAGAAAAAAGGAAGAAAGAAAGAAGGAAAAACCAGCATGTTTTGTGTAACAAGCTTTCAGCATCCACCAGGTCCTAAAATACACTCAGGGTTCCCACTTTGCATAACCAGTGCAAGCAACCAGTGCCTGCTGTCAGCAGCTTGGTCAACAAACCCAGGTGTTAGACTGCCAAACTCAATGCAGAGTAATGTCAGGTAGCTTAGTAAGCAGGACCTAAAAGTTAACCTGTCTTATCTAGCATTCCAAGAAGCTCACAGAAATTTGCCCACATCACTACAGCTCAAATCCTTTTGCAAACACCCTGCAAAACCAACCAGAAGGCACCAGCAGGTTCATGATCTCGAGAAACTGAAGTTAAGATGGGATTTAAACTAGCAGGCAATTATCTGCCAGATGGAGAGCTCATCACGCAGAGCACACATTGCTAAATTACACAGTGTCAGTAAAAGGAGGCCAACACCAGAAATACACCCCATGAGAAGGGAGACCGAGTCAACCAACAGGACAGTTCAACCCACTCATTGCTGCCAAGAGACCTTTACTGTATGTATCAGGGCAGCGTTGGCTACCTGTAGCATCAGCAAGCACACTGCAGGAAAAGCCATGTGATCTAAGCAACAGGCAGCAACATGTTGATAATTACTAGCAAGTCTATCATCATGGCAAACTGCAGTGAGAAAGAGGATTAAACAGTAGGGAAGGATGGGTTGAACTCTGAATATTTAGCAGTGCAATTTAAGTCTGAGCCCATGAATCCTTCCATACCTGACCCTTTAGCCCATCTGGGAGCTGCTCCACATAAAAGCAGAATACATTTACAAACAGTTGAAGCCAGAAGACAAACAAATCATCTCAGATCAATAGGAAGGTACTCCACGGAAATTCCCGGGGTTCTTGTTTATTTTATCTTTGAGTTCCCAGGTGAGAAGAACTGAGCTCTGGGCACAGCCAGAACTGACCTAGCCCTGACATGGCCTGAATGATTCACGATCCAGCTTTTATTATGGCCTAAACAGCACCCAGGAGCTGAGGGTCAAAGCCAGACTGCCCACACCACTGCTCCACTGAAGAGGAGATGCCCATGTACATGAACATGAGCCAGAAAACATCCTCTCCAGTGCCCTGCAAGTGTGAGCATAACCCTGTAGCTTATGGCACTTACCAAAGAGATGGGAAATGTGAGTCCCACAACTGCTTTTGAACCTCATTCGGCTCCTCTTTAATGTATAGCACAGTGAGAGCTCTGAGATCAAGGGCTGGAGCCCAGCCCATCTCTGCCCTTGCTGAGTGTCCTGATCGCTATGCTGAGTGAAGCACCCAAGCTGTAGTGGGATGGTATTTCAAGTATTTCTACTTTACAGGACACTTAACTGCCTAAAACAAGATATGGCTGCAGGGAACAGGCACCTACAAGTGAAGCACTATGGCATTTGATGGTTAGATCTAAGCCCTCTACTAGACCTAAGCAGTGAAAGGTGCCAAAGGCCTCTCCCCAGCCGTGCTGAGCAGTGCAACACAGTGTCTGGAGGCTGCAATCACGTGCTGCTTAAAAAAGCAATACACAGATGTGGGACATGAGTTACATGATTTAAACTGAACACTGACAGCTAAATAAATTTTAAAAAGAAAAATCACAGCTTGGATGTTCAAGGGTCTTCCTTAGAAACAGAGCCAGCACAATCACTCTCCAAAAGTGCTATGACAGGAATTCAATGCAATAAGCTCAATGACTTGTTGCTATCATCAGTTTTGTATAGGGTCAAGGAGTCTGATCTGGACCTAGTGAAAGCAAAGACAAACCCAACTGACCCAGCAGATCTTTGTACCCATGATGGCATGGCAGCTATGGAGAATCACCTTGAGTACATTTGCTTCCAAATCTAACTGCCCCTTGGGATTTAACAGCAAAGACAGACTGCTAGGTGCTGGCCATCACGTCTGTGAAACTCAAATCTGATAACATAGTCTCTGCTTTGCCTTTTTTGGTGCGGTCCAGAAGCTTTAGTTTCTTCCTGAAACCGGGCCTAGCCCACAGACTCCACAGCAGGCAGGAGAGGCCCTGTTGACAGTGATTGTTAACCATGGACTCTCCTTCTCCCTCCTTCAAAAAGCTCTGAAATATTTCGACCATATGTGTCATTTCCAAAAGTGATAGAAACCTGACGGAATGTAGCATCTATCACGCGTTGGGCAATGGTGTTGAAAACAGATTACTTTCCTTTGTATTTGATAAGATTAATGTGTCTGTGTTTATTATGTGGTCCCCTGAGGATTTATTACAGGTTTACTGTTTCATTTATTTGCTTTTTTTTGTGCTTGGCAAGTGTAAACACTGGAATAAATACGAAGGTGGTTACAGCTTAGCAGCATTAACGACTTGTTGAAACAAAGTCCAAAAGTTTTCCTTTCTCTCCCAGTAAATCCTACTTTTCTCGCCAAGTGTTTTTTTTTCAAGTATGAAGATCATCTTTCTGAAGCATTTTAAAATTGTATTTCATTGTTGAATGCCAAACCCCCATAAAAGCATACTTTCCCCCTTCACTCACTCAAACTCTTGACCATATTTAAGGTATATCCTAACATTATTCATGGCAAAACATTTTCCTGTTTTCAAATTATATCCTCCCCCATCTTTTCTACCTAGTCTGCTAAGCCTGTTACTACAGGTAGTTTGCTGTAACAGAAATAAGTACAATCATCACCCCAAAAGGAAACAAACCCTTCTGGCCTGGCACACACATTTAGGGTGGGTTCATTCCACTGAACTTTAGCCACCGAACAACAAGGCAATCACTTATGTTCCTTCTTTCATCAGCGGGGTGAGATGGACATTTCCAGTCAGCTGCCCTCCTGCTAATCAACCAGCCATGGCTGCAACCTAGATTTGAAGAGATGTAGAGAGATGATCATGGTAGGAGATACAAATCTGACCATAAGAGCCAAGCTGCACCTTCAAGAATGCTGTTTCAGTCCAACAAAATCAACGCACTGCAATTCACTCTCAACCAAAGTGTATGCACCCAGGTCTTATGAATAATAATTTTAAGAAAAGCATTAGACAATGCCAGATTTCAAAATTTTCCATAAAGATTACATCCTGCCCCTCTGGGAAACTTGTGTTACATCTATAAATAGTTCAGTGTTTTTCAACACTGGAAAAAGAGCTGCACTGGGGAGGGGGAAATAATAATACTGTCACTTGCTACAGAAAGACAGAGTGGCAAAACTGAATTTAATTGGGTCTCAGATGTTCTTTGTTTCAAGTGGACAACCACTGTGAACAAAGCTTTGAAGAACTGAGCCCCTTGTCAACTTGTTCTGTACTTTGATTTATGCAATCTTTTGACCAAATAGCTTTTAAAAGAGGAGCAGGCAAGAAAAAAGGCTATCATAGAGAAAAGACAGCACCACCATGCTTGTTTCTTAAAGGACAAAGCAGGTATTAAAGTAGCTGGAGCACTATTTTACCTAAAACCATCATAATTCCCACAGAAACCAGGACAGAAAAACTGGAACATGGAAGATTGCCAAAGCTGAAGACTGTCATTAGATCTTCAGCTCTTCTAACCCTCCAACATTTCCTGAAGACTTCCCACAGATATTCTTGGAATTGCAAGTCAGTATGCCAAAGGAAGCCAAGAGAGACACTTGCCCAAATCCTGCAACTTAGGCAATACCGAGGCAAGCAGGTAAGTTGTGTTGTTATCTCAAGCACTCAGACATGGTGAGTTTGTCCTCACTGACTGACTCTCAAAATCTTGAGGGTTTATGAAAGAGAGAGTGAAGGTATGGAGAGCGTAGATCTTGTGTCCTGGTATTTGATCCTTCCCTTACTCATCCTCCATTCATGAGCATTACAGCTAGAGTTGCCTACACTGCTAAATATTGTAAAGGTATTTGTAGCACATAGGTTTGGAAGACGTTTCTGCTTCACATTTGCTTCTTTCTTGCCCCAGCTTTCAGAGTGGTCACATTCCCAGGGTCTTTGTATCACTCTCACCCAAGAGGGACTTGAGAGTGAAATCACAAGTCAAACCTGTGCTACAGTGCAGACACTGCTGCCTATACCCAAAATAACCAGATGCAAGAGAGCTCAGCTATGCAAATGCATGCAGCAGCTACACATCTGGCCAAACTGTACCCCCTGTCATTGGTGTGGCTCTCATGTGCCCCTGGACCCATGAACCCTGAGCATCCAGCCAGCCCAAGTGCTGGAGACAACCCATCAGCTGCAGGGACCTGCTGCACACTCCAAGGAGCAGAAGACCATGAAAAACCCTCATTGAAGATGCTGGGAGACAGCAGGGCCACGGTCTGACCAGACCAGTGGGAATGTGAGGATGCCTGGGTTCCCATTCAAGTGTCTGCTAAGGGTTTCTCAATCACCCACAGAAGAGCAGTGATCACACTACCTCCCTTCACCTAACGTCATACTTTAAAACCTAACATTGTCTGAGAAAATCCATTCACCTCAAAGATGGGAGTCACCAATGGAAGGGAGAGCCAAGGTATTAAGTATATACAGTGAAGGAAAATGCACCATTCAATGAGCAAACGTAAAATGATACACTTTATCAGCAGCCAGCCACTTCCTCAGGTAGTGCTTGGGATGTCGGAGATAATGAAGTATAAAATCCCACTGTTTCACATCGCCTGCTTTCCCCACCACTACTTCTTCTGCAGGTTTACTATCATCCTAACATCGAAACTCAGATAACTGTCCCTGTGCACTAAACAAAGGGCTCTTTTGCCATTACCTTGACAACAGTTCAGTGTTTATTCCGTATTTGACTGTTTGCAGCAGAGTCCACAATCCAAGTCTAAACCAACTCTGAACTGCAAGGAAACAGTGTGACCAGAAAAACAGAACAAGAGAGGATTCTTCTCAACCCATGAGTGGAGGTAGAAGGAAGAGTACTTCAGAGACTTCTAAGAAGGGAGCAAATCATGAGGGAATACACCAAGGAAACCAATTCATTAACACACCCTGAAGCTTAAAAAGTGATCAAAATATAAAATACAAATACAAATCAAATTTTAAAAAATGTAATTTCAACTATCTCCTCATTTGAAAATAATTTGAAAATCAAGGAAAAATGTTTTCCTGGTAATCCCACCATCAAACGTTTCTGCATTTAATTCCTTTCCCTTGAGACTTGTTATCAAGCAATGCCCATTACACATTTTTCCCCCTCACATCTCAAATCTCATTCTTCTTATACTTTCTCCTTGTTAACCCAGTCTCCCTCTTTCCCAGAAATTGCTGAGAAAAGCATCAACATTTAGGCATTAAAAAACCCCAAAATTAAATTAGTGCCACACCAAGCAAAGTGTGTCCAAAACCAGCCCCAAATTCCTGCAGCCTCAATAAGCCATTTCTCATATCTGCTCAGTCAGGACAACCCAACAGCTTGTATAGAAATCTTAACAAGAAGATGCTGCAAATATAAACATGCCCTTGGGTTTTTAAACAGCACTGCTGAGTTTGGGATTATGTTGGGCTTCAATATACACTTTTTTTTTTCCCTCCAGGAACCTATTGTAACCTCTTGTATTTATGGTTCAAAGTTTCATTTTGTGGGATGAGGACAAGTATATGATTAAACCACCAAGACATACTAAGTCAGAAATATCTTGTTAAAAACTGTGTTGGAAAAAAATAGTTAGATGCAGCCTGCAGTGTACACAGTCAAAACCAGGGAGAAACAAACTTTTTTTGTCATAGTTATGCTGCATAGTAGCATTTTTTGAAAGAAGCTGACTGACAAAATAGCTTTTATCTGAGATAAAATACCTCATTTACTTTTTAAAGTGTGCTGTGGTAAACATTTTTATTACTACTAGGGATCACTAATCTAGCAAAAAATTGCTTATTTACATTAGCTTGAGCTGTGGGTAACTCCCTATTTTATTTATTTACATACAGAATGTATCTTTTACCTCATTAAAAAGTTACTTTGTCAGTCAGCCTTCCACCAAATATTTTCCCCTCATTGCCATAGATGTTTTCCTGTCTTTTGAAACAAAAATACACCACTCCTATGAAATCCAGGGATGAAATTGAAGGAAGTCCATAGGAAATTCGCAACAAGGCAGCCACAGCTTTTTATCAGCTGGAACAGATCACACAGCTGAAGAGGGAAAGTCACATTCCATCAGGCTGGAGGGACACACATCTAAAATGCATTTTGCCTGTAGATTAGAATACAGAACCTATATGGATGCTATAGGTAGCCACAGCAGATCCAGCAGCTACCCTGACTTTGGATGATGGTCACTACTCCTGATTTGCTATTCTAGGAAAATAAATGTAAATGTTCAAAATCACTGCTACTAGCTATTATCAGTCATTCTTCATTTGAGCCTCACTTAACACACCATTTAATGACTGGGGATACACTCCTGCATCTTTCTAAACGGGTCCCTCATTGCTGCCTCCAAGGCCTCTTTGAGCTGCTGCTTTCTGTCCACTCACTGTACTGAGGGATGTGTGAGTGAAATCCAAGTGCCCAAGGTCCCTGGGAACACCAGCATGCCAAAGCCCTGCAGCGAGGTGACAGGCTGGAACACCTCCTCCCAACCAGAGGGAGGGAAGAGAGAAGTCTCCACCCATCTGTTTCTATCCTCTCCTAACTGTATAACCCACAGGGATCCCTACCTCACCTGCCTGCAGGAATGTGTTTCCCTGGGAGGGAGGGTCGCAGAGAGCAGTTTGGGTGCTAACTACCCCTTGCTGACCCTGAAAGCAAGTCCTTACAGGCAGCCAGAATCATCACTCCTAGGAGAAACAGCTGCCCAACTACTCTGCCCCCCAAAATCTCACAGGGTCCATCCACCCTGCTGCCCACAGGCAGGGGCACTAGGGCACACCCTGATGCTGCCCAGGTGTCCAGCCCACATCCTGAGCAGTCACCCCACACTCATCCTCCACGACCAGAGGTGCTCCTGTACTTACAGGGATGCCTAGAATTTCCCCTTTCCCTTTAATCTCAAATCTTCACACACACAAGTAACCCCCCCAAAGCTTTGCATCTCAGGCACACCTGTGGCCTCAGCTTTACCAGAAGGGCCGCACCAAAGTATTGCATCATCTGTTACATTTGTATGGAGAAGGCACAGACTTGGAAATCTAGGATCATTAGCATAATGACGTTTAAATTATAATAATGAAGATCCTTTACCAAGCTCTGAGTGAAAATTCCCAAAGTTGATTGCAACACAAATGAGCTCTATGTTTATTTTTATTTGCTGATAGTCAATAACCTCACTGAGTGCCGCTGGAGATTAAAAGCTAAAGAAATGCAAAAGATGACACTTGCAGCTTGCATGCCCTCAAAAATGCTTGGGTGTCTATCTTTCACTGCCTGAGGAGCACTACCTTCCCAAAATTCTATCTTGTATAATGATATTTTACATTTACCAAAAGCTGTGCCATCCAGTCAGGCTGGGTTTTGTCTGCACTGCTGATTTAGGCTGGGTTCCCAGAGGAGTTTGCACACACATCTATTGTATCCCATCGAGCTGTCGTCGATGATAAGTGGGACTACTTGTGGCAGCACAGCCAAGCAGGTGCCAGCACCGTCTGCAATGTGATACCCAGGCAAACTTGTGCAACGTTTGTGCAAAGCTGAAGCTCATACCAACCTTCCCCCCCAGCATCCACGGGGACTGTGACTTGAGCAATATTTAACCCTTTTTTGGACCAAATAAATCCCATTTAATGTTATCGTGAACATCACCGTGAACAAAAACTAATCCTTAACACCCTATCGATTTAAGCCATTTATTTACTAGTAATGCTAAGGAATCACAGACTGATCAACTCTTGCCCACCTATTTTGGAAGCTCAGAGTAAAATCCTGCCCCTCCTGGAAAGCAAGGGCAGGATTTCAGCAGGGTCCGGATTTCATCCCAGTTGTTAGAACGATACAGTGTGCAGGCATGGGAATATAAGGCCAAGCTCTGTCTTTCTGCAGGAAAGCCTTGAAGGTAGACCAAGAAAAGGAGAATGTGCCTTTTTAAGGCACTCGTGGAGCACAACTCTGGATTAGTTTCATGCAAAAGGGGTCGGGTTTGTTCGCTCAGACAGCTCTGCACCAAAGGGGCACCCAGAGACATTCACTTCAAAAGAGACTGACTTCAAAAGCTCCTTCCCAATCCAAAGCAAAATGCTAATATCCACACCACCCACACTCCTCCCTCCTCCACCTGGGCTGGTTCCTAACTGGCTGTGAGAGCACAGCCAACAGGTACCTCAACAGGTACCACAGCCCCAAACCTGCCCCAGCTGCCCAGCATCCTACTGAGCTTCTGACCATGCTGACATGAAACTTCTGACAGTTTTATGAAGCCTGTAAGCTCCATTGGCTTGGTCTTCATGATCCTTAAACTTTGTTTATCCTCAGGAGGCCAAAATTACTATGCTTATTTGAATAATCCCCAAGTGAAATGAAAGAGTGCTGGTTTTAGCCAAGTATCAGCGTTTCAAAGTAATTCAGTTGAGTAGCAGAACTCTCCACTAGCACTGCACACACTCACATGCCTCCACAGCACAACACATCGCTAGGTGGGAATAAGATTTTTATAGCACCAGTGTTACTTCCGACTCATATACAGATCAAATTCCCCAAGTTCGTAAAGAACTGCAGTCCTTCCCTGACCTGAGAGCAGCTGTGAGTACGGGAGGACTTCGAGTTTGTCTGGGTTGAGAGGTTAATGGCTACTCCACAGACACTTTTTTTTTTCAGTTAACTGGCAGGTCATTTTAGCAGATGATTTGCAGGTGTTTTGCAACACTTAAGAGATAACCCTGTCGAGTACTTCTGTCTGAGCTTCTACTCTGTCTTTTTTTAAACTGCATCAGATAAACCAGAGAAAGCAGGCAGGTGAGACTTTCATGGACTAATCACACAAGGACAAACTATGCCCTTTCAACTTCCACACAGCAAACTTCTCCAAATAAACGTCCAATGTAGTTCAGTGCTTGTCAAAATTAGTTTTAAATCCTAGCCATAAAAAGCTTTAACCTTTCAAATATCTCAAGGCACACAGCAGACAGTCAATTTTGATGAACATCACAGCAGTTTCAGAGTCCACACCTTCACAAAACATGAAAATTATGCTGGAATAATCAATCTCCTGCATAAGAAAACAGAGGTCTTCATACCTACCTGAAACTTCATCCACTTAAACTGCGTAAATCATTACACTAAGAACTGTTCATGTCACCTATTTTTTTCTGTTCTGAACACACTCTTCACCTAGTCTAATGAAGCAAGTTTTCCAAGCTTTGTGCTCCAAGATGAGTCCTTATCTTCTGCTACCAGATAAAGAGCTACTGGTTCAAACAGACATGGACCATGCAACCACCTGCACTTTAATCCAAATGTTTTTCTTTGAGGTCACAAGCCTACTGTCTGTTTTTTCTGCAAGTCCTCACAGGACATGGAAACGGCATTTATGAGCTACCTTACCACATTAGCTGCCCCCCCAGCATTTTGGAAGAACCAGGAGTAGCTTGTCAGGAGATACACAGCAGCAAATTCAGTCAGCTCGGTTAATATCACTTTCATTTTTCTGAAGCAAAAAGGACTTCAAGCCTGCAAACACAGGGGAGAGCACGGCTCACTCCCCCAAGGCCTCGCCACACTCTGAGGCTGCTTACAGTAAAACAAGCACTCCTGGAGTTATGCCACAGTTTGATGACTACATTTCTGAACAGAATCAACCGTAAAGAAGCATCTCCTAAAGTGTCATTTTAAATAGCCAGTACTTTCAGCTACTTTTTAACAAAATAATACAAACACTAGTCTTAGGTTGCAGAGAGAGAGGCAAGCAAAGAATGTATCTGGTTAAACCTTTGAAAGTCAACAGAAATATGGGATCAGGTCCACTGTAAACTTTATAGAGTGGCACCTGCAGAGGAAATTACTCATTGCATGATTGATGCCACACTTAGAGGTATAAAAAGTAATTCCATGATAAACAAGCAACCGGGCAGAAAAATAATGATGTAGGAGCAGGTAGTGCTCATATAAAAGTATATATTGGATGATATCAAACAGTCTACACACACAAACACAGACACAAACACAGACACAAATTCTCCAAGAAAGTTAATGGCACAAGACCTCTTCCTTCCTGTCCCTCCCCACAGCAGCCTTGATTTTGGGGCTGCATTTGGCCAGTATCTGCCCACAGTGTCACTAAAGCAACTCCAGTGCAATTAACCACGTTACACAGCTATCACACAGCCGTAAGTCATTGCTTTCAAAGCTGCCGTTTCCCACAGGAGCACAGGCCACCAGTGCAAACCAGCACAGCTCCACCAGCATCACTTCCACCTGGGCCACACCAGTGAAGACCTGGCTTGAGGTCTAAGGATCTACCAGCCAAACTTCTGAATATGCAAAAGGGAATAAACATGTTTTGTTGCTGAAAAAGCAATGATACCAAATCTCAACATTTTGTTTCTTAGAGGAAAAAAAGAGGGAGGGCAGATGGCATTACATATACATGTGCATTCCCTACTTCTTTGCAAGCTACATCATTTACTACCTTTATGCAATCACATCAGAAAAGCTCCAGCCGAGGCACCACCTCAGCTGATGGAGTATGTACCCTTCCACACACACTTCTATTTCTTTACCCTTGTGATCTGTGTTTACCAAACAACTTCAATGCACCACTTAAATCCACAGCACACGGGCTTGACAGATTTTTGTAGTTCCACTCTAAAAATTCAACAGAGAAATTGCTGCTGCAGGAAACCAAAAGCTGCACACTGGACTGCAAGCGGGTTATTTCTGCCCATGCCCCTGTATTGCTCTGACAAGCAGAATTACACGCTCGAACGCTCGCTTACCTGAGACTGACACTTTCATAAGGGCTTCCAAGGGCCTGTTGTTGTCCAGATCACGACTGAGTTTGAGTTCCCCAGTGGCAGAGTCCAAAAGGAGCAAGTTTAATTCATTGCCTTGCACAAAGGTGTAGGCCAGGCTGTCAGACACATCGGGATCATGAGCTGGGATCTTGCCAATCACGCCAGAGGGGAAGCTGTTGGACTTGTTGGTCACGTAGTTATTGAAGAGGATCTGGAAGTCCTGCAGCACAGGTGGGTTGTCGTTCTGGTCCAGCAGGCGGATGTGCACTGTTGCTCTGCTCACAAGAGGGGCTGAGGTGGCCTGCACCACGATAACGTACTCTGTCCGACTCTCATAATCCAGGTCCATTAGGGCTGTAAGATCTCCATTGAGCAAGTCTAGTTGGAAGACCTCGGGGATGTTCCCCTCTACAATCTGGTACATGATCTGTGCGTTGGTCCCCTCGTCGGGGTCAGCTGCACTGATCCGTGCCACAATAGAGCCCACAGGGCTGTTCTCCTCCACAAAGATGTCAAATTCATCCTTCTCAAACACAGGGGGGTTGTCGTTGATGTCCAGCACAGTCACCTGGATATCCACGGAGGCTTTCAGCGGTGGGCTGCCCCTGTCCACAGCAAAGGCCCGCAGGCTGTAGACAGCCACGTTCTCGCGGTCCAGCTTGCGCAGAGTGCGTATCACTCCAGAAGTAGGTTCGATGTAGAAGTCTCCATCTCCATCGTCACCACCCTGGAACGTGTAGAGGAGACGGCCATTGAGGCCTGAGTCACGGTCAGTGGCAGACAGCTGCAGGACACTGGTGGAGAGCGGCACGTCCTCAAAAACCGAGCCCTGGTAGCGGTCACGCAGGAAGCGAGGCGCGTTGTCATTGGCATCCAGGATGAGGATCTCAACGTACGTGGTGTCCGATTTCTGGGGGATGCCGTTGTCATGGGCTGTAATGGCCAACGTGTAGGAGGCCTGGTCCTCATAGTCCAGCTCCATCAGGGTGGTGATGGTGCCTGTGTCAGGGTCAATACGGAACTGGGGGATGTTATCATCCAAAATATAAGTGATTCTTGCATTCTCTCCCGTGTCTTCATCAGTGGCACTGATGGTGACAATGGAGGTGCCAATGGGCTTGTCCTCGCTGACGCTCACCGTGTAGTGGGAGCTCTGGAAGACCGGGCGGTGTGTGTTGGCATCCGTGACATTGATGAAGACCTGGACAGTGTCAAAGCGAGTGCCATCAGAGGCAGTGACTGTGAGGACATACTGCCTTTCTTGTTTGTAATCCAGGGGCAGGGCCAGTGTGATCAGCCCCCCTCCACTCTGACTGGTGATGGCAAAACGGTTCCTGGTGTTGCCACTGGTGATCTGGTAAGTCACAACGCTGTTAACGTCCCTGTCCACTGCCGTCAGGGTCAGGACACTGCTGCCCACAGCCGCGTCCTCGTTCAGTCTGAGGTGATACACCTTCTCTGTGAAGGTGGGGTTGTTGTCGTTCACATCCAGGACAGTGATGGACACGCTGGCCGAGGAGGTCATGACCGGCACGCCATGGTCCCTGGCCTCCACCCCAAAATGATAGTTCTCCACAGTCTCTCGGTCCAGTTCTGAGGCCACAGTGATCCACCCTGTGCTGTTGTTGATCTGAAAAGGGAACCCAGAGTCACCTGCTACGGGGGCACCTCCGGTGGATGGTGCCATCTCTATGAGTTTGTACTCCAGGCGGGCATTCTCTCCAGAGTCAGCATCCACGGCCTGGATGTGCAGCACTGAGTAGCCCAGAGGAACATTCTCCAGCACCGTGGCCTGGAAGGGAGTGCTCACAAAGATTGGGGCATTGTCATTCACATCCACAACCTGCACTGACACCATGCCACTGGAGTTGATCAAGGGAGGTCTGCCCCCATCCTGGGCTTTGATCCGCAGCGTGTACTCCCGAATAGTCTCATAATCCAGAGGGTTTATCAGGTCAATGGCGCCAGAGAAAGAGTGAATGTAGAACTGGCCTTTAAGGTTGCCACTCACAATGCTGTAGTGCACCTGGGCATTGCTGCCCCGGTCCCGATCCGTGGCTTGCACCTGCAGTATCTGGCTGTTCACAGGGGCGTCCTCGGGCACCTGCACCAGGTAGCGCTTCTCGCTGAACTGAGGGTAGTTGTCGTTCTCGTCCTCTACCGTGATGTGCACCATAGCCGTGGCGCTACGCGGTCCCGGATCCTTGCCCTGGTCATTGGCTTCCACCACCAGGTGGTACTCGGAGACCTCCTCTCGGTCCACCGGGGCTCGGGTCCTCAC
>NW_008691086.1:291-728 GCF_000695815.1 Acanthisitta chloris | reverse complement strand
GAAGCGAGAATTGCTTATCCCCTACAAGATTCTCTAACATATTCTACTGCCCTTATAGAACTTAGAAGTTTCAGAAAGCATATTTTTAACTTTCTGCCACAGCAAATTCTTTCTGCGACTCTGAGCAAAAGTACTGAAACTATTTCCCTGAACTATGGAAACAATATAGCATGTTCTTTCCTTTTGTTTTTTTCCTCTCATACTAATCTGTGCTTATGCATGAAATAACATCTATCATATCACCAGGTGCGTTTCACTCTTCCAAATTATTGTATTTAATTCAAAAACCTTCATTTGCACAGCACTGGATCACTTTCTAAAAAAGGACTGTAATGCATGGTAAACCGCATCTGTATGTGGTGTTCTCTCTCCCCAAGGAGGAAATATATTTTATTTCCATTTTTAGAAAGAAGAAAAAATATTTTATATGCAGTTTG
>NW_008691086.1:0-212 GCF_000695815.1 Acanthisitta chloris | reverse complement strand
AAAGCGCTGTTTTAGCCAGACTATACACGCTTTCCCCATGATAAGTCTGCTTTCCTGACAGGGAGAAAAGCTCTACAAGTCCTTTAAAGCACAAACCATTTAGTGATTTCATGTGAAATATAAAAATTCACACAAAATAGTACATTGGCATATTACAAAGGGTTACTGTCCTCCTTTCAACTCCATCATTCGAGAGGCTGCAAAGACAAAAG
>NW_008691085.1:48557-48758 GCF_000695815.1 Acanthisitta chloris | reverse complement strand
TTTGAAGATCTATTCCTTTGACCTGTCACTTCTGCAAAAATTAAGTAAACAGGTCATATGGGGTCACCATTTGTGGAAGATCGACGGGAGAAATGCGCACCCGATGGTGTCCAGCAAGACTTGTTTATTGTAAGCCATCGTCCATCTTTTATACAGTGCATGAACAACTGTGCTTATTGTTCTCTTTATCATTACCTAAAA
>NW_008691085.1:0-48443 GCF_000695815.1 Acanthisitta chloris | reverse complement strand
GTGAAGAAGTCTTTGTTTTCTGGAGAATCCTTCTTTGTTTTTCCAGAATAGTTCATCCTTGGGTTTGCAACATTGCTGAGCTTTCCCAGATAGCTTGTCCTTTGGCTGCAACATTATGCTGCAAAAATAACTTCTAATGCTGAGAAGCTAAACTCCTGAGGCCTACTTCTTAGTTATATGCTCAAAGCTCCCACAGACCTTGGCTCGACTCTTGCTCGCACAATGCTCTCTGGGAGCTGTGCCCCTGTTCCCTTAGCCATTCTTCAACAGAAATCAGACAAGCTTTGAAGTTCCACTCCAATTTGCACAGCAGAATGCTGCAAAGCAGCACCACAAGGACCAGAAACAGCTTCACTTCCACAGATTTCAGAAGCCTTAAAATGCTCCCAGATAGTGGGATGCCAGTGCTGCACAGCCTGACTAGAGCACTGGATTTGGCAGCATGGTAAGTCATGTCATACAGTAAAGACATTTTATCCACATCAACTGCAGGCAAAAGGACTTGGACTTTGGGATCTCCAACTAGCAGCTGTGCGGGTGCCCCTGCCACGAGCCAGCTGCTGGCTGCTCTCACAGCAACCTAGAGTTCTTTCCACGCTCCAATCCATGTCTTTCTCAAACCCAGCAACAACTGCTTTCACCTTAGTAACAGGAAGTCTGCAAGTCCCACAGATATTTCCAGATGCTGTGGCAACATCTGCTGGTGGATACACAAGCCATATGAGACTGGAAGACTGCTTTGTAGGCTCTAAATAAAGAATTGTCCAATTTGATTAATACCTAGATATGTAAGATTTGAACAAGAACACTGGCTAAATTGAGATAAAGCAGAAATTCAAGCAAGTTTCTCGGTACCACATTTTGGAGCACAGTGTATTCAGTTTGACATGATGCTGCAGCTGCCTCTATTTTGACTAAAATTATCACATTTACATTAGAGTGACAGTTTAAACTAACACAGGACTGCAGCCCTAGAGAAGGTTTCAAGCTGTATGATCGAATGATATGAGACATTGCCTATATAACATTTAAATCATAAATGAGCACCAAAAAAAAAAGGTATTACAATCTCACCCTTCTGGGGCATTTCCTCTGGAGTGAGCATTAATTCTCATGAGTGTCTCAATGGTGTGAAACAGATCTGCTTCTGTAACGTGGGCGACACTTCTCTCATCCACCAACAGGATTTTTACCAGCTGCATGGCAAATGCCACAGCCATATAGTTCAAGCCATTCTCCATGGACTGTCAACATGAAAAAGGCAATTAAAGTTCAACCACAAATCTTACGGTGGACTGATTGTATCGTTTCTCCTCCAAAAGAGCAGGTTGCCTTTACCTGAGCCAAGTGAAGGTCATACTGCTGCATGTTAACGAGGTGATTGCGGATGAGCAGCTCCACAGCTTCCACATTGTACTTGTACTCATCTCTGCATTCAATCAGGCACCTGAAGAATTGGACTTGTTTTAAAAAAATGTACTTCAACAACACAGTTTAAGTGAAGCAATTCAAATCTAATACTTCAGAAACCAAGCCATTCACTGCGTTTCATTATTCTGCTCCAAAAGAAGACTCTTCCAGAGCATTCCCTAAGGTAATGTTTGAGCTCAGAACAGTCAGACTCGAGCACCTGTTGCCCAGGACAACTGGTCACAACAGCCCTTCAAGAGTTTCAGCTTATTCAGTGAAAGAAGCCTCTCTTTCCAAGGACAAAGTGGCCCATCTGCCTAGCTGAAGCACTAGTGCTTCTGCCACAGGCATATGCCATGCCACAGTTTGTGACAGCATACAGACATTCTCTGCAATATGAGGAGGGGGGGAAACCCCAGAGCATCTCCAGTGCTTAATTCCACTGAAGATTCCCCTCATGTTCTGGGATGAAGCAGCACTATCAGGAGATCTAGTTTTTTTAGTCAAAAAAAGCTAGTTATTTCTTGCCCATCCAAACTGCAGCAGTGTAAAATAGAAACAGGCAAGTGATTCAGAGTAACACAGGAACTCCCAAAAGATGATGAAAGCTACATCAATGTTCCTGATGTCTCATAACTGACCTGGTAATTTGTTTGTTACACCAGGGAGAGCCATAGGCACGGCCATCCTGCAGAGCCTTCAGCACAAGCAGATGGCACTCGCGATAGCGGAGCAGAAGGTCAGCGTCAGCCCCACTGGTGGCATCCAGCAAACCCTCTACAGCCTAGAATAGATGCAACCTGTTAGCAGAGGAAAAAACAAGTCCTCTTCCAAATCTTCTGCACATTACATCAGCAAGGGTTATCACCAGAAGACTCAGCAGGCATGAAATAATCAATTTAGTCATTGTGTCGACTCCTTGATAAAGACCACGTGAGATTTTACCAGCTACTATGGCATCTATATGTTTACTGTACACAGTTACAGTCCCACAAACAAGCCTACAGTTTCTCTATGCCCCACTAGCTTTGTATGTGCATCAAACAGTATGACAGACTGCACTAGTCTGTGCTGCAGCTTCTGTAAGTCAATGCCTCCATAAGCAATTCTGCAAATGGCTCATGAAAAACTACATGAGAAAAGTTTTACAGAACCTGCCAGAGGTAAGTGAGCAAGTTCCTTAGACAAAGAGCTGCAGCTCTCAGAGATGCATCTGTGTTAGTCTATAGCAAATGGAAGCCTTACAACACAATTTCTTTGGTCAAGTCCTAGTCAGGACTGGATCCTTTAATAGGTACAAGCACTATCAGACAAGAACAAAGAGCCTTCCTCTAGCATTGAGTGGCTTCTGGTTTGGCACTGTTCTTGGTTCCTCATACAGAGAGCTCAGTATCCTTCCACCAGTCTCAAATGGATTTTTCTGTGTCTGTCACTTGCTCTGCACTACTACACAGGCACTGGTGCCAGCTCAGCTCGCAGAGCTCACTGCAACACTCTCCACCTGGTACAGCCTACAAATTCCGTCTGGGATGGAGTTAATTTCTTTCATAGCAGCCCATATGGTGCTGTGCTTTGCATCTGTGCTCAAACAGTGTTGACAACACACCAGAGTTTTGCCAATTGCTGAACAGGACTTGCACAGCATCAAGGCTTTCTCTTCCCCACTTTGCCTCCCCCATCAGTGCACAGGCTGAGGATGTGGAAGAGGCTGGGGAGCAGCACAGGCAGGACAGCTGCCCCGAAGTGAATAAAGGGATATTCTATATCATATGACATTGTGCACAGCAATAAGAGCTCAGGGAAAGGAGGATGAAGAGAGGCATTCATGGTTCTGATGTTTGTCTTCCCAAGCACATGTCAGATGTGCTAAAGCTCTGCCTTCTGAGCAGTGGCTGACATCTGCCTACTGATGGGAAGTAGTGATTTTTATTTTTGTTGTGTTTGCACACGGCTTTTGTTTTCCCTTCTAAACTGTCACAATCTAAATGAACATGTCATCTTGTCTTCCATGTTTTCTCCCTGTCCTGTAGAAGAGCAGAATGAGCAAGCAGCTGGATGGATGCTTGGCTGCTGGCCAGGATCAACCCACCCTGCAAACTCATTTATCAGTTACTGCAAAATAAACCCATCAAGTGTTCCACTACAAACCCAGTACTATGCTCAATAGTATCTATCTGTAAGCGCAGTTCAAAAATCTTTTTAGCCTCCAAATCATCCTGAAATCACAGTCTAGACTACAACAGGTTTCTACTTGCCATATCTGAACAAAACTCCAAGTCCCAGGATTCTGTACCTGCTCCTTTCCACAGCAGCCTGGACGGACACTGTGTGCACAACACATGGCTCCCTTCCAATTTTACTTACTGAATTTCCAAAGACAGCAGTTCAGTACTGTCCACCAAACAAGTTCCACAGGATGCATGAAGAAACAATCACCAGCAAGACAATCCATAAGCCAGATGAGTAACAAACTCTGGGCAAGTTGTTACAGAAGCTGTTATAGAAGAGTTGTTAACACTCACCTTCTGCAGAAGGCCAAGTGCAGCAATAGCATCGCGGGAGTTCCGAGCCACCACCACAGCCTCCAAGAGACTACGCAAGGCTTGGACTTGAGGATTCATGGCCAGGGTGTGTGGAATGGACTGCAGGTGCTGCTCCAGTTCTGTCATACACTTATCATAGATCTGTGCTACATCATCTGTAGCCCAAGCTTGCTGCTTAAGAGAAAGTGGAATGAGTGATTTTTGCAAGGATTGTATGTGTGTCACTCAAATACTGATTGACTCTTTTGCTTCAGAAATTATAGCATTCAGAATTTAGATCTCTGCAGTACTTTGCTTGGTTATGCTGGCATTTAAAACACAAATATGAGCAAATTAGGCTGTGGAAATAACTAGCAAACTATTCTGGCAGTCAGAATCACAGAATGGTTCAAGTTGGAAGAAATCTTAAAGCTCATCTAGTTCCAATCCCCTGCCATGGGCAGGGACACCTTCCACTAGACCTGGTTCCTCTAAGCCCTGTCCAACATGGCCTTGGACATTTCCAGGGATGGGGCAGCCACAGCCCCTCTGGGCAACCTGTGCCACTGCCTTACCACATTCTGAGGCAAAAATTTCTTCCTACTATCTGATCTGAACCTGCTCTGTTAAAGTCATTCCCCCTTGTCCTATCACTAAGGCTGTAAGTCCTGAAGATCAAGTAGCATACTAAACCCTACTAATTATCTCAAAATTCATGCTTGTCATCCATGACCTTCCCGCAAAAGGAACCTGAGATATGAATATTTCACTGATACTAAAATCACATGTAGTAATCATAACTTGCAGATCTTGTCCCAATTTGGGTTACAAACCCCTAAGACTGTTTTATGTTGCTATTATTTTGCCATTAAAACTAATGCATCTTTTCAACCACTATTCCCAAGCAATACAAATACCTGACTCTTACAAGTGCTTCTAGCAAATGACACAAGTTCTGTGACAGTTTCCACAAGGGCTACAGTACTCTCAAGTCAGTTAATTCAGAAACCTCTACCTTCATAGGCTGAGCCAAGAATCCTGTAGGCTGAGTTAAGTCGTTGGTGGGCAAGAAGCCAGGGACATTGCGTGCAAACTCTTCATAAACAGCCAGCTGTTTTGGGTCGACACCTCCAACCTTTGCAAAGAAAAGAACAGGCATTAACCTCACTGTTGAGCACTGGGACAGTACAAAATGAGGGCAGTTTGTCTAACAGGTAGCTGCTCAGACACATTTTTAAACAGAGTGGCCTAGACAACAAGAAGTAGGATTCAGCTGCTTTGAACTGAGATCCTCTAGCTCCTGCCACACCTCCTAACAGGAGAGTTTTGCTCTAAAATTGCAACACACATTCCCAGAAACAGGAATAACTGAATATTGGCTTCATGAGTGTCTGATGCACAAGAGAAATGCTCTGCTGAAAGCACACGGTATGTCCTTTAAGGGAAGAAAATGTAAAGGGGACAATGAAACAGACAAGTCATCTTTCAGTGAGAGAAACAGCACAGAACGAGAAACAGGACTTCAAATGTCAAGGAACTGAGGAAAATGATATGAATTTGTAACAACATACTTGTGTTTCCATACTAATCAAGCTAACAGCAGCTGCACTGCTAGGCAAGACTAACTATATACAGGATTGCTCAGTTGAAGCTGCACCATACACTTTTCACTATCAGGAGGGGGAGAAAAGCAGCATCAGAACAGAACTCATCTCATGGCCTCACCTTTAACCTGATCTGTTCTGGCATCCGCTCAGCCTGGTAAGTTAATACAACAGGATCACAGTATCGCCGACCCTCTTGTCTAGCATGTTTTCTGAGCTCAAATTCCTGTGAAAAACCCAAACACACTGAATTTTAGACAACGAGTCTGGATGCACATAGGCACATATAATACTTCTAGATGGCAGTAGTCCCATACTTACAGTTGCAAGCCTCTTGTCCATCTCAGGGCCTGCCTTTTCCACAGCTGTCTTCTGGATAAAGCAGCAAGCCAGCTCACAGTTATCCTGTGCTAACTGGGCAGCTGCCTGCTCCATCATGTCCCTCTGCTGTGGGGAGGCTGCCTATTGAAAATCACAATCATCAGTGAAGGTTGTAAGTTTTCCCTGTATATTACTAGCCTTAAAATCTGCACCACTGCCTATACAAAACAACAGCAATAAAAGAGAATGCTCTTAGGATTGCACTCCCTTCTCATGGAATATACAATAATAAACTGAATTTTGCATAGCTTTGAATAAAACATGTAGGAAAGATGACAGTAAAGACTTTCAACATGGAACAAAACAGCAGGAGTTCTCCATCTTCTCCACCTACCTATCTCCAGGGCACAGAAATAAAGCCCTGCTTTAGACTGACACACATACAACAGCAGATCCTAATGCAGGGAAGGCCTCACATCAGGGCACAGAAATTTTTCCACTTCCTAGGTTGTAACCAAAGGATATGAAGGCACAGCACTAAATGCAAAACAAGTAGCCCTAAGCCTTTTTAAGTGGGTTCCCTTTCTGACAGATTCTCTTCTTTCCTCCTCAGAGACTGCTTTGAGAGAACCCTGAATGGATGGACTTATTTTTCAGGGTACAAAGCAACAATTCCCACTAGAAATGGAATACATATATAAAGGCAACCTGTCCCATCTACTGGGACCTCCTTGTCTGTTAAGGCCTACCTATCTCTCATAAGGGCCTTAGCACTGTTACTCCCCACCAGATGCGAAATAGTGAAATGCCCTTAAGCAAGGGGCAGGTAGCCTTTTTTCCTTTAATCCCTGAAAGTATGGCTGTGCCTTGATCTTTCTGAGATCCCCGTGCTCCTGTGCCTGTTGCTGACACTGATGGTAAGCACAGCAAGAACTCTGGGTGGCAGCTGCTGTTCTGGCCATCAGCTTATGATGGCCATTCAGTTCATTCAGTTGAGAAGGGAAAGCTACTGCTTCAGCTCAAACTTAGTTCATTAAGAAACCTGCAAACAGTCTCTAAAAACCCAATGAATGCACAAGCTGTGCAGAACAGTCTTAACTACCCACCTGCCAACAGCACAAGCAAATAAAATCTGCCTGATCAAACAATCCAAGGCATCACAAGAGTCAATCTAGTTCTCCCCACTTCAGCTTTTCTACTTCAAACCCCACAGAAAGTTAAGCCCTCCCAATACTTCTGTAATGTGATCAAACTGGGGAGAACACTGAGGCAAAATAAAAAGGTAGTCAGGAAGTATGTGTGCAAGGTATTAAGATTCACCTTACCATTTTAAGAGTGTTTGACATGAGCTGTAATCTCAAAACAGTTTTTTCACTGTAATTCCACAAGTCATGAGACTTTTATCCAGTAAATTAATCTCCATGCTAGTTAAGCCATGTAATTAAATAACAAGTTCACAGTGTGGAGAACTGATTTTCTGGATGCCTAGTGCTGTAAGTTGGAATCAGACTTCAGATGATATGACTCTTACCCTCAGTGCAGTAGCAAAACTGTTTTTCAAGTTGGTAGCTATGCTCATCAGCAAAGGTTCCCTGCAGGTGATCATGGCCATCCCAGCAGTCAGGTTCCGCATCATGTGGTGTGCGGCCACACGCATCCGTGACTCCTCCGAATCCAGAGCAAAGTCCTTCCTGACTATCTGCTCACAAGTTGTCATGGCAATCTTAATGGATCGATCCACCACGGGATGCACGAGGTCCTGCACCGCACGCTCTATCGCCTGCCGCACACACTGCTTCAGCTGCGGGTGGGCTTGGAACAGCGGGATCTGGAGGAGGAGTAGGGAAGTTGAGGGAATAAAGCTCACCACAATCTCACCTCCCCTAGACATTCACGTTTTCTGAACAACTCCTAAGTGTACTGTCATAGTGTGTGCAGTAATCTCATGTTCCACATGCAGCTATTACAATATTTAATAAAACTGAAACTGGGACCAATGATAATTTTTCTTACCAAGTTGCAGTTGAGCACAATGTAAAGAGTAACTTGAGAGCTAAGTTGCTGGCTGGTCAAAAGGAGCACAAAAGCTCCTTGTAAAGTCCTGATAGCAACTGTCCCAACTGACACACTGCCAGAAATAAATTGGATCCTAATGTCACAGTGAAAGATCACTTGACCATCTCAGATTGCAAATGTAGCTACTTATCACCCCTAAAGTTCTCCACTTGACTACTCATTCATGCTCAACCCTCCATTACTTATGAGAAGTGGCTCACCAACAATTTCAGTCTACAAAATGCTGCTCCCACCAGCTGAGACCTGTGGCAACACTGGGGGTAAGAATTCTTTCAGCAAACTAAATCAGCTCTAACACTTACCGTTGGATTTAAGGTAATATGTGGGGCCAAACCTCCTAAAGAATAGACATTGATGTCATGATAACTGTACTGAGGCTGTGGAGGGACTGTGGCTGTACAGGTGGTGCTGGTAGCTGGAGTTGTAGAAGCAGCTGGAGAAAACAGGCAGGTTTGTATAGAGCCATTAGTGAAAAGCAAACATAACACAAGCATATAGTTATCATTTAAACAAGAAAGTGACAGAACAGACAAAACAGAAGTTTAACAGTTTAATCAAGAAACCTCCTAAACTTATCAAGCAACTTTCATTCTCCATTTTCCCAGTGATTAGTTCCGAAGTAGCTACAGCACATTCTAACAGAGCTGTCTGCTGTGATGGTTTCATCCTGGATGTCTTGTAAAGAGATCATCCTGCCTCATTCCTTTCTAAGGAGTAGCTACACACAGCACATGCAGAATTAGCCCTTCCATTCCCATACCCAAACTGAGTACACCTACTTTTATTACAAAACTATTCAAGTATTCACAAGCATTCAGGTATGTTACAATAGTGTATGTATCTTCCTATCTTCTTTGGAATAGCAAAACCTGTTCTATTTGAACGTCAGTAGTGTGGTTCTGGATTCTATGAGATGTACTTACTAGTTGTTGTGATGGGTGGTAGCTCTTCTGGCTGCTTCACATCCTTCTTTGGAGCAGACAGCTGCTCATCCAGATTTTTCAGACGATCCTTATCTTTCAGCAAACTTCCAGGTTTCAGCTCATTGATGTCTAGTGCAAGATTCTTGCACAGCACCTCAATCTCAAACTTCAGATTCAACTGCAAAACAATTCTGGTTTAGCTCATGTCACAAGGAAAAATACCTGAAACGTACTGGGCCACTTGACTCCCAAGCTCCCCATTGTAACCCCACACCCCTCAGAGACTAATAGTGACTGAGGATTAGGCAAATATCTTGCATGCTGACCTCACAGGAGAAGAGTTTCATCCAAGTTTTATCACATTAAGCAATGCCCAAACAATCTCCTCAAGCTAAAGCAGCAAGAGGTGAAATTTAGTCCTTCAAAACATCCTTCTTAACTGGCATGTCTAGAAAACCCTCACACTCAGGTACAGAACAGAAAAATAGAAGTTTACTTTTAGATCATGTTCTTGATGCAGCTCAGCTAAAACATTCATAATGGCCATTGTCCATGGGTTTGGAGGCCTGAAGACCTACAAGAGAAAGAAGAGAGCAGGATTACACAAACTTCTGAATCATCTGGATAACTTATGAGTGGAAATTTTTGAAACACAAACAGCTATGTGTGCATAAGAGCCATGGAAGTGTTTGTACAGCTGCAATTAAGGCTGAATTTAGTATTCAGTTTGACTGGAACTACATTGGGAAGCTAACTGAGAAACTGGAGATACAGTTACCTGGTCTTTCTGAGATCAGTTCTATGTCAAGTAGACCTGACAAGCTCATCAAGGTCAAAGGGGGTGGGAAGAATGAAGAAAAATAATCAAACAATAAATACATCTTAGAACCTCTTCAATGGCATCCTTCCAGTTCTCTATAGAGTTCTGTTCAGGGACACCTCAGTACAGTTCAGATAACACCACCTATTTATACTGCAAAAATGCATGGGCCATGTACTTTCTCTCAAACCAGAAATCCTTCACTTTAAGCCCTTACATCCCCTTCCCTTCTCTCCATGGAATTCAAACAGTTTTCACTTTGTGAGAAAAGCTAATTACTTTCTGCAATATTTTGCCACTTGAGCATTAACTCTGTCAGCACAAGGACACTTACCACACTCCTGACACTGGATTCTAAGACTTTGGCAACAAATGGCACTACATAGAGCAATTCCTTCTGTCCCTTAACATATGCTTCCAGTAGCAGCGATTTCACATCCAAATCCTGAAAAATACCATCAACAAGAGAGAATGAGGGTGAAGAAAGAGCAAACAGACTGCAAAAATTCCACTTACATACTATTTCCTTTTTGGATATAGGCAAGGCTGAGTTAAGACAGCCCTTGAATTTTACAGACTGTGAAGTGGCAGTTACTTTTTGAACAAAGATATACATATCTACATTTTTTTCATTGGATTAACAAGATCTTGCCAAAATAAATTCAGCTACTAACTTCTGATATAAAACAAAAATATTTACAACTCTTAAATGACCAACTCTGGAATCAGACTCTGTACTTGGCACGCAAAAGAGGCACCACTAGGGTGATGAAATTTCCCAAATAGCCTATGCTACTGCATAACAGCTTACTAGTTCATGCCAAACCAATCTGTAAAGACAGAAGCTCACCGTGTGCAAGATGGGCTTATTTTTAGCCAGTGTAATCATTCCCAGCCAGTGACCAAGGTTCTTTAACAAGGAACGGTCTGAGAAGTTAGCTGCAGCTTTATCTGATGTCAATAGCACCTAATGAAAAAAAAAAAAGGCAACTCAAGCAACAACCGGAAGATAAGCAGGCTCCAAACTAAATCCAACAGCTGATCTGACTGAAGGCAAAGGTTTAGAACATTAAGTTCTGAGCTTCAGTCACATTACAGAGATACTTGAGCAGCCTTCACTTCGAGGCAGCACCCTGTAAATCTGCCCTGTAACAACTCCAAAATTCCTTTCTTTAAAAGGATCAAAAAAGAGGATTACACTTTCCCAGACCTTAGCATTTACTCTGTCGAGACTTTTACAGCTACTCATTTCACAAAGTGTAACTCGTGCAGGCAATGCTTCCTCTTAATGCAGACCTGAAGGCTACAGCTTGTACTTCTAGGGAAATAACTTAATTCTCACATCAAGACTTAAATCATGTCACAAGTATTCTGCTGTTAGTTCTGTTCCTTAGCTTCAGAGGAGCATCAGCTGAACAGAGGTCAACAGTGCTCTAAGGAGCCAGGAGATGCTTTTGCACTACAGCGTAACCCATGGTAGTCAGGAAATTCCACCAACAGGTTTAAAAATAGTGCTTGCTTCACAGACTTGTTTCAGTTATTCATCACTTCTGGGCTACTGTTTCTTCCTCCTCCTCCCCTTTACATTATCTTAGTCCTCTAGTAAATTTTGGTTGTTACACCCTCATTTCCCTTCCCCTTTATTCCTCTTTGACCAAAAGAGCAAAGTGTGGTTTTCTTATCTTTATACTTTCCCCACACAGAAGAACTAGACCATAAGTAATTTTCCCCTAGGTTATCATTTGCAAACCTCACACTAATTTAGAGTTCACCTACATAAACAAATCCAAATGCAGATTTGCCCTCCCATTAGGCAATTGAAGTCTTTTATACATTCCTAATTGAAAACAGAAGAATCCCAGTATTCATACAGATAACCTGCAAGATGTTTAATAGTAAGCTAGGAAATAGATTTGGGAATGATATTCCATATTTGAGTATCAGCAACAGAGCAAGCAGACAGCATGAGAACACCACACTCCTAATCCTTAACTCCACGGAAGGATTTAGAAGACTTGCACTACTCACCTTGATATTTCTGTAGGTTTCATTCAGAACCATCTTATTAAACTCTGGATTCTTAAGTGTGTCAAGGAAGTTTGAATACAAGCTGTGAAAGTTAGGCTCAATACTGACTCTCTTCATCACAAGGTACTGTGATACCCAAGGCATGAACTCTTCTTTCACTGTTTCCTTCAATTCTTCCACCTGTGGCCAAACCAAAGAGAAAGCACAACAACAGAACAGCTAAGATAACCAAAATCTTCTGGGGTCAGCTCTAACCAACACAGTCATGCTCAGTCAATTGCTATTAACTTTAAAGCTGGTTTTATTACAAAATAAAAAGCTCTGAAATCAGTGCCTCATTATCCAAAGACTTGGTCAATCAGTACAGACTCAATCATGTAATCAGCAAGGCAAAATAATTTGCCTCTGCTCCACTTCTTTTACCTGGTAACTGAAAATAAATGTTGGCACCTTACAAGTTCAGGCCATCCACAAGACAGACAGCAGAGGTGGCAGCAGGACTGCACATTTCTGCTAGTTCAGAAAATTCTCTTAATTTCTGCTTGAAATGCAACAGTGCCTCATCTTAACCCTGCAATATTAAATGGCACCTAGCCCATTTATGATGCAAATGTCTGTTCAAGATTGAGAACAGGTATCTTTCACATCTCTCCCCTCCCTGGAAAATTCTCTCTCCAAAGAGGTTCAAGCAGAAAGTGTTAGATCCTAGAACTTCTTTACAGTGTGCTCCCTCGAAGTTTTGCAAGTTGGAATTTTGCAGAAATACCACCACCCAACACTTTCAAATTAATATATTCAAAACACATAAATTATATATTTTATATAAAAAAATACATATCTTTAAATTATTTTTACTAGCATTCTGCCATACTTGCCTTCTGTGTCATATTGGACTGAGACAAATTATTGAAGATGAAAGCAATTTTTTCCTGGACATTCTCTGGTGGTTCCACAATTCTCTCTGTTTGATCTGTTGCTACTAACAGCGTATCAATGTTGGTAGTATTAATGGAAGGCTGCAGGGAGAACAAGAAGTTAAGAATAGACAATACCTAGAGGTGACATCAAAAGAAACTTTTGCTCTGTTCCATCAAGAGAAAACAGAATTGAGCTTTATCAGGGGACATCTACTGTCTCAGATTCATTTTCAGCAGCACTCTAAAGGAGCCAAGTGATTTTTCAGCTCTAAAAATGATGATCAATACTCAGCAGCACAATTCTGCTGCACAAACCCTCTCTGCATTCATATATAATAGATGCCACTGCAATGGCACCCATTAGGCTAACAGCCTGCACACAATTTTAGCTTGGAGCAAAATCACAGCGCAAGAGTGAGCAGTACTTAGCACAGCAGGGAGTCTCCAGGAGCACTTCAGTGCTGACTTGGGAAGGAGAAATCCCAGAGGTTCACTTCTGAGACAGCATGTCAACTCTAAGTCAATAGAATGTGATGCAGGTGCCTACAGCTGCAGGTCTGACCCCAAGAGTTTAAGTTCATGTTACACAGCAATTAAGGGAAAAGGAGATGAGGTTTTGAATATCAATCCTGATTGGAGCTAAAAATTCCTCAAAAGGAACTACTATCTACATGATGTCATCAGGTGTGAAAGGAATTAATAGCTACACTATGAACTGTCCCACAGTTTGTTCACAACACTTCCAGCTACCTTTGGCTTTTGCCTCCTTTACAGAGAACTATTCAAAGTCAGCACCAAGCAGAGAGACAGGCTCAACCTCTCAGAGCATCAGTCATCATACAGTAACTGCACTACCCATCCTTGGTGGGACCAAGTGTGCTCCAAAAGTTTCTGTGCAATAGCCAACACAATCACTCTGCCAACACTGTAATCACTCTGATGAGCAGTTTGGACTTTTTTATGTAAGTGACTAAGATGTGAAAAACCTAATGCAGTTACAACTGTGAGGTTAGATGTGTGCAGTAACTGTTCTCAAGTCCCAAGCAGAATAGCAACTGCCAGCTATTTTAAGAGTCCTATTGCAAGTCATTAACAGAAATGATGGTTCTGTAGTTGTCTTGACAATTAAAGCCTCAATAAATTTTAACTTGACACCAAAGTTACTGTGTAGTTTACTAACCAAAAACGCCTTCCTGTACAAAAACATCGGTCATATTTTGAAAGGTTATATATACAGATCACTTTGAAAACCTTCAGTACAGAAAGTAAACCAGATTTTGTCTATATAACTCCATCCAGAGCAACAACTGAACACCTCTCTTCTCCAGAAAGAGCACTGAGGTGACATAATGCTTACCGGCACATCTTTCTTGAAGCTGACTCCAGTTGGTCTGGTGATTGTAATCGTTTTTGCAACGGTGGTGGTGGTTGAGGTGGTTACTATAGTGCTGACTTGGCCAGCAAGAGGAGCTTTTGCTGGAACCTGGGCCTGGGCCTGAGCCTGGGCAAGTGCAATACTTCCAGGGGTGGTGATTGATCCCTGCATCTTCACAGGAGGATCTCTGGATTGCTGTCCATATTCTATGTACTAAAATAGGGTGAATAAGAACATACAAAAGTTCACATGCAGCAAAAGAAATCCAGGCTGAGTTTTAGCATGAACACCATCAAGCTTTGCTAACAATCATTAAAACACACTAACGACATAAGGGAATCTGCAGACTACAACTGTGTATCCTTATGAAGCACATCTTGTCCCTACTGACTTTCTTACTGGAGAGGTGCCTCAAACTCCACATCTGGCCTCATCAGGTTGATGTCAAGCATCATGAGACTGTATATTCTTCAAATTTTACAGAGCAGTACCCAAAAAACCACATCCCCATCCCTCCAGGCCTGAGACAGCAGAGTGAAAGAGGAAAAAGAGCCTAAGAGAAATGTGTGAATATCAAGAAGTTGGCTACAAAGCAGGTAAAATGTCTTCTCCAAGGACTCTGACAACTAAATAGGAAAGTCTGAAGCTCAGCAAAACCACAGTGCAGAAATGGCAAACTTTAGGATATTACATCTTCTGAAATAGCTCCATAATAGAAAATGAGTTTCTTCCCCTCTGCTAAACATTTCCCCAGAAATTGGTAACATCAGACTGTCATTTCAGGGATACTGTCTGAAACCTGTTAATGAAAATGCTATTGGACTTTGCAGCTTTGGGTACATGACCTCTCTAACTTAATGGCAGAGCTGAACATTCTTCCTTATTTAGCTCATGCTCTCAAGCTCTGTCACTGGGATTAGCTTTTCTGTATTTCTACCAAACAATACACCTTTGAGGCAGACACCATATGAAGAACACTGCTTTGGACTACAAGGCATTCCCATGGCTCTCATCAGACCTTCAGAAATGAAATTTTTTCACCCATCATTTTTTCCCCTGGATTACTTTAGCAGGTCTGAGTATGAAACTGTATAAACCCAGCTGAATGCCCTTTATTTTAAAGGAAAACTCTAAACCTTTAAGAGACTAGAATATGAATCTAGAAATGCACTTTCAAACCTTTGCGCATGGACATGTGCACTCGTTGATCACTCAGTTCTATTCAGGTAGCTATTTCAACATAAGCAACCAAAACAGATTTATGGGAACAGGAAAGGCACTAGATAACCACCTTGACTTGCCTACCCTATCCCACAGCAAAACCTTTCAGAAAAACCAGCATTTGATTCCATGGATGTACACAGCCTACAATCATGATAGATGAGACTGCTTTTCCTAAGGAAAACTTATTTGCTCAAAAGAATTTAAAAATCACAGAAAGCTACTGCTGCAAATACGAACAACTTACCTCCTGTAAATGATGTGGGAACTGTATAAAGTGACTAATAGAAGCCAAGTGCTGACAATACTGGGGATAGTCCTTCAATCTGTTAGATAAAACATGAGTTAGTCAGAAGCATAAGCCCAGATAAGAAACCACGTGAGAAACACAAATATCAAAACATTACTTCTGGACTCCTTAGAGCAGCTGTGCCAGAAACAAAGCATTTTCTACAAGATACATTTTGTCCCAAAACACATTGGAAACGAATTCATTTACCAGTAAAACACAAGGTTTATTCACAGCAACTCATCTTATCCTACATCTCTATTCTTCTGACTGAGCACACAACTGCAATTCAGTGTTTGCAAGAAGATTATTGGATAAGAATTTGTAGTCTGGCTCAGCATTTTAAACAGCAAAGCAGAGCAACCCTCACACCCAAGACAAAAGCTCACCTAGGCACACCAATGATTATAGTTCTCCTTATGAATGGTAGATGTTACTACTACTCAGAGAGTAAAATCCTTAGGTCCTACTTAAAACAGTTCTTAAAAGGAGCAAGATGGTGCCTAAGTCTCAAGCAGGTCAGCCTTAAGTGTCTTTATTCACTCTTCAGATAACTCTACAACACAATAGCCAACCATGACTGTTGTATGCAACAGCTTTGATTACAGGTGAAATACTGCAGGGCAGAACTGTAAAAGGAGAGTAAGGACAGAAGGCACCATGTTCCTTGCTTATGAATCCAGGCTTCAAGTCCGCACATTCCTAGCCATTAAATAATTCCAGGAAGCTTTCTAATACTTTTCAAGGTCAAGTATCTTCTTCCAGATTAAATCTGTCCCATGGGTGCACAAGCCTGTCACTAAGGCAGCCTGCCCTGAGAATTTCCTCTATCTGCAATCCATTAAAGGCTTTGAGAAAGTTTTTTTTTAATTTGAGATTATTTTGCCGTACTTGAGATTTCTATGTAAAACTAAGAATGCTAGAGCTTAGTTCCCAGTCAGACTTTCAGTAACAAACTCCACTGGAATACACCTGTGAAGAGTAATCCCATTCACCCCATTTCTAACCAGCTGAAAGCCTCATCTAACTCAACACTTCACTGAATTACTCACATAAACAAAATCTGCTAAGTTGTATCATCTCAGTTTGTCCCACATATATACAGGTACCACAAGGTAACATTTTCATTTAGAAAAGTCACCAGCACATTCACACATTCTGTTTCAGCTGAGCAGTCCTCAAGTTAAGATGCATAAATTTCTAACACATCTAAGCAACCTTGCACTGCATAATTCAAGACACTATACTATTAGAATTGTTACCAAAACCCACACTCACCTATTTTTAAATCTATCTAGTGCAGCAATACCAAAATAGTACATTTTGGATGCAAAAGGCTTTCGTAAGGCTTCAAGAACATAGCGCAGGGCCAGGCCCAATGCCATATATGTAACCAGTCCTTTCTCTATGATCCCACCAAAGAGGCAGGCAGTGATGTGCAGCTCCTTGTCTGGGTACTGGGGAAAGAAACGATATTCCTCAAACAAGTTCCTCAGCATACAGTTAAACACTTCTCGTTCACGTTTAATGTTGGAGTCTTTAAACCTCTGCAGCATTTCCAAGACCTGCAAAGACATTGGAAATTGTTACCAACAGATTTACTTTACTTCAGCCTTTCTGCGTCTTTATGTTCCATGACTGTTTGCAACTACTAAATTGTGATACCACAAGTCAGACTGCAAAGTAACTGCTTTGAGAACACCTCAGTATAGTCAACAGACACATCACTACAAGCTTTCTTTTCAAACTTTAGTTGTCTCCATTTTCTGTTAAGTAACTGTCTTCCCACAACTTTTCTGTGTCTGCCTACTCCAGTACTTTCAAATTAGAAAAATGAAAATTAATGTTGTGTCTTCCATAATTTATAACCAAATATATTAAAGTAAATTTGAAGTACTTCAAAGAGCAAGTACATCAGACCAATAATTACTCTCACAGAGACTAACCAAAATAATTATCAAAAGCTCAGAAGGTAGAACTCAGGACACTTTTATATATATGGATGTTGAAGACATTTTTAGATATTCTAAAAACAAATATATCCAAGATAATTGATACAGACTATTTAAAGGCACTTTTTAGCACTTATTTTAAACACAAAAGCTTCCACACCACATCCAACCCTTCCCACTTATTATCATTTTAGGAGTGTTAATTAAACATCTAAAGTCTTCATTTACACAAGTCAAAGCTGCATGTAATGATCAACTGCAAGTTTACTGTGAAAACAACTTCAACCAGGCAAAAAAAGCAATGCTGCAAGGATCTACCACTACCCCTTGATTATTTCCCACTAAAACTAATATGTAAAGCAATAATTACTATCAACTTCATTGCAAACCTCTGGACAGGTGATGCAGCTGCAGTAGGAGGGAACTCACCTCATCCACAGACATGGTGGGATGTGGTGGATGGTTGTAAATACGCTGGAAGTAGCTGTTTGCCTCATCATCTATTTCTTTGCTAAAGTGCTGGTTAGCCTCTGGCCACACCTGAGATAAGTCAGCTGTTAAAAAAGGGAACAGGTATCATCCTCAGGACAACTTCAGGCAGTCAGGATTTCATCTAGTCCTTTTCAACTCTTCCACCAATCTATACAGAACCTGCTGCTACTTCTGAAAAGCAATATAGCCAATCTTCCCAGTAGACAGGAATTACTATCTAAAAAACTTTTCAATCTATTTATTCGAAGCACTTAAGATAGCATTAACCTCACACTGCTGTACTGCTAGAACCCACTGCATCCCAAGTTCACCTCAACTGACACCTAAGTGAATGAATACAGAACAGACTAGAACAGAGCATGCTGCACAACACTAACATGCACACAAACTTGCACACAAACTTTCAGGCCAGCCAGTGAGCTTCAAACAAGTTTATATTGAATGTTTAAGACCCAAAATATAAACCAATGGCCATTACAATCACCTCCAGAGCATATCTGCAGAGATAGGTAACATCGCTGTTATTACATATGACTTCTTTGATAGCTCCTCCACAACAGCAATGTGGAAGATTCAGCACATGGCTGTGCTTCCTGAACATTTGACTGCTTAAACACTTCACTGTGAACATACTACAGAGGCATAAATGAGTTAAGGATAATGGCTTAGTGTTAGAAATCAAATTATTCCTTCCAAAAACTACCTTCCCACCAACTTTTGTTAGTCATACTTGTATCCAATGTTGCAGACTATTTCACTGCTTCACCTGTCAACTTCTTTGCTGCAACAGCACCTTACCCAGGTAGCTTTGTTTAACCTTGCTACAAACAAAACCAAACCCACCCTGGAACCAGGAGCTTACAATTCCCTGTCAAGAGTGAAACAACTTTTGTTCAAAACACAGCACAGCAGGAAAAGGACAGAAACACGCTGCTCATGCAAATCCAGAACATGTTATATTTTTATGCCAACAACTTTTTTTTTTAATCTCCACAGGCCACTTGGCAAGCTTTTACGACACAAGTTTAGAAGCACCTTTTTCAGACTAATGGAACAGTACAAGAGACGTATTTCTAACGTTCACCACCTACAGATCCAAGCCTCCCCTGAAGGAAACACAGATTAACTGCAGACCACAGTCACACTTCACAGCCACAGACAACACTACCACTTACAAGGTTTCATCTTACTCTGCTGGAATGTAGGCTGGTTCAGTCCAGATGTGCTCAGCTTCCTTTGCACGAATGGGTCATTGTTCACAGCAGGAAGGCCCAGGGCTCCAGTTCCTATGCCACTCAGGCTACCCGTAGTAAGACCACCTACTGAAAAGCAAATCTGTAGTAAGACGGCCTACTGAAGAGCAAACAACTGGTTATCTCAGTTGCATCCTCACAATATGCACCTACCACTCCTCCCAGCACTTGTCATTTCCAAGAGCCCAAAGCTTTACAGCCTCACAGCTGTCTAATATCAAGCAGTTTTAACTAAAACAACTCTTCATCTTTGTCCCAACCTAAACCAATACCGATCAATTTGTCAAAACACTCACCCCCTTCACTCTCAAAAATATTTTATCTGTTGCAGCTGCAACACACTGAAGAGCTGTTTCAGCAATGACCCAGGAGGGAGGACTGTAACTCCCTCCCACACGACACAGCTGTTTGTCCAGTACTCCCAAGCACGGCAGTAACGGTGCCTTAGCTCTGCCACGTCAAACCAAACCACTCCACCCAAATAGCAGTACCTGGAAGCTGTGAAGAGAGTCCTCCAATGCCACTGAAACCTGTCGTCTGGTTCTGGGTGGAAAGAGGGGGGAACGCTTTTGCTGGTGACTGAGGAGTACTGAATGCAGAGCCCAGGTTTGGAGGGAAGCCTTGCATGCTCTGGGTGTGAGGAGCAGCTGAGCCACCTAAACTAAGAGATGCCATTCCCGCAAGCGAGTCGATCTGAATGAAGAGAGGAAGATTATAGAGACATCCATAAATCACAATCCAGCTGACTTTTTGGCATGCTTTGTGCAAAGATGGCTACGTATCAAAACATTCCTGAGCAAAGCCTTTCTGCATGGTTACTGTAAGTAGTGAAGTCATCCACATCACCCCTAAAGATTAGTTTGTCTACAGAATGTGCTTTCATTTTTCTTCTACAATCCCATGAAATCCTATTCTCTCAGAGGTTTTACATAAAGGCTGATTGTTCCACAGTCTGTAGTGAAGTGCAACACAACAGTAAATGCTTATAATAAGCAACAGCATGCAGATTTTTATACTAGTTTATGCTCTGCACTTTGTGACCTCAGACCTCACCCCAAGCTATTTCATCTCAAGCTTGCAGAGTATTTTTGACTGTCTGAAGGATTCCACTATGCCCACTGCTCACAGCTAAATACCTGAATGAAGTCTTCAAAAAAAGCATTAGGACCTGGGTGATGAGGAGGGAGGCAGGCACAATACCAGCTGACAAAGCAATAAGTGAAGAAACTGACTAGAACAGTTTCTGACTAGGAACAGCAGAAGATGGTTTTATCTACCCAAAAGACAGCACAACTACAGACTAACAGTTGCTGTTTGTTAGTATCAGTTATTCACAGCAGGTTGCCAAGATATTTGCTATATCTGATGAGCAACTTCAATAAAGCAACAATTTACAAGAAAACTGCTCTGTGTTTAGTTTAAGTAATCTACTGATAATTCACTCATTCTAAATGTTGAATTGCCACTACTTCATATAAAAAACTTGTCACGACTTAAAAATCTGCCATTGAATGTAACTGCTAGAAGCAAAACCTGTCTGTAATGTGTTGCTCCCAGAGGAGGAAGGGATGATGAGTGGCAGGGAGTAACTGAAATGTACCTTGTTTTTAAAAGAGCAGTTCAGATGAGAGCTGAAGAGCCCCAGTTATAACAAGTCCTTATGCTCTAGCATTGTGGCTTGGCCCGTGAAGCTACAAACAAGACATATCAGGTTCAAAGGCAGTGCTTAATTCTCAAGTCTTTGTAAATTTTAGCACTTTAAAAGAAAGCCTCAGTTATTTTAAATAAACCAAGTATCTGTCCCTCTCCAGTGCTCCCATCCTGCTATACTTCACAGTTACTTCTTACAGACATTTGTGAAGTGAAAGACAGTTCTGAGCTAGAGCCCTCAGGCATTATTCTGTAGTAACAAGCAAGTTATCCAGGCATGCAAGCACAAAACTACATGAGCCGGATGATGTTTGACTTAGTCCTGCCAAAAGAGCTCAACTAGTGCTGCAGAACTAGCAGTAAGTCGACAGCACCTTCTGAAGAGGCAGCACAGTGTGTGTACCTGCACAGGAGAGATGGCATCCAAGCTGCTGGCGCTGGGCGGGCGACCTTTCGGCATCACTCCAGGTGGTGGCTGCCGAGCCTTGTTCATGACATTACTGCAGTTTGCTACCATGGTGAGAATCGTCTCTGACAGCTCCTGAGAAACACTCCTAGGACACAGAAGCAAGGCAGTGAGCCATGTAACATTCACGAAACTAAGGTCCCTAACTTCTTTGGTTTTCCTACAAAAATTGAGGCCACGCTTCAGAAAAAGAAGTTGCAAAACAATCCCAGAAGAACTACATTCTGTTACTTGCAGAACTTGCCTTAGATCATCTCCCAAGAGAAACAGCTACATTTAAATAAAAGAATTTAAACTGTAGTGATAAAAATTAATCTCCAATAGACTATTCCTTTGTTTACAGTAATTCAAATACTCCTTTACAGTTACCCCAGCAAGCAATGACTTACAGAAAGCTGGGATACATAGCTACATGGCTCAAACAGCTCTTGGAAAAGCAAACCACCTACAACAGCCTTTGTTGGCTGTTCTCCACATTATGGGCTATACACAGCTTAGCCTTGTGAATTAAAACATGTAGTTCGTGATGCTATGATCCCCTCTTCAAATCCACTCCTCAAGGCTCCTTCCTGCCCACAAACCTCACCATTTGATTATTCCCCTTCTGAATCTCATTACACACAAGGTCTCTCTAAACAATGAGCTACATGGGCTAAGTACTCCAAGACAAAAAAACAGGATGAGAGGTAAACACCAGCACCTGCTTCACTAAAACTCAGCTGTCTACAAACTGAAAGGCATGATTCACACAGTAGCATCAGAACAGATAGGAAACCACTATTCAAGGAAAATATAATCAGAAAAACATCGGAAAACTCAAACTTAGGCATCAAGTCATTGCGCAACCGAGAGCAGCCAGTACCTCTGTCCAAAGTGATCCATGTGTGACTGCCAGCTTCCCAAACTGGAAGGAAAGCCAGCTCTGCTGCTGACATACCTAACCACAAACACACTAACAGAACACTAGCATTTTCCTTTTGGAAAATACAGCCAATTATTTATGCTTTCCTGAACTTTAGTTCCACCTCTTTGGTAAGCACAGCTAAAGCTGTAGATTCCCTTCCTGTAATGGTGTAACTATACCAACACAGCTTTGTGGCTCTGTTAAACTTGCCTGGAGGTTCCTCATTTTAACTCAGTTTTCACAAGCACAACTGTTAGGATGAGGGAAAGGGATGGACAGAGGAACCATCCTGACGATTAAGGCAGGAAACCAACGTGCCTTCAGCCTTGGCATGTATCCCATTACAGGCTACAACAGAGTCAGTTAAGGGCTCTGTTGTTCTCCAAAGCCAGTGATCCACTATGCACTGTGAGGGAAAAAGCTCACCCATGAGAGACAGGGGAGCCTGGGGAGATACCATGGGTGAGCAGGTGTCCATACAGGGCAACAAACGTTTTATTAATTGTTTCACAAGCTGCTACCTTTACACTCTTCAACATCCTCTCACCAGGGCCTAGTGTCAAATACTTCAAAAGAAGAGGCTTGGGGGGTGTATGAAAATGCAATCAGAAACCTATATTCAAAAAAACTCCCAGAGATTTCTTTTTGAGAAAGTGCAACCTTCCGAAGGCAACAGCAACCAGACCTGAAGACAGAGCTCTGAGCGTGGCACACAGGAGGCTCAGTATCTACAATACATATTTGCCTTCACCCCAATGCCTCAGCCTCAGAAATCCCAAAATTTACATGTATATATGACCAATTAATAGGCAGCATAGGGGTTTTTTTTCTGCTGCAGGAGGCATTCCAAGACCCTACAGCACTGCAGTTAGCCATGGAATGGGACTGGGGACTGCAAAGCACAGTCCACAGGTAGTTACTGCCCTCAATCTTTCCCCCTCCTCCTTTTTGAAGGGTTAAATTCGCAGTCTCTATGCTGAAATACCATAGCAGGCTTTTGTAAAACAAATTCCAATCTGCTGTAGGTAGATAATGTGGCAGTCCACAATCAGGTCAGACTTACAGTCTTAGAGTTCAGTACCTATGGTGACTGGTTAGGCTATTTGTGTTTCGATGAGACGAACCACTAACCTTTTGTCCTACCATTGAGGCAGACTGAAGGTTAGCCTTTTTATCATGTCAAGAAAACACTGCTGTATCAAGATGCAAAGGCCACAATATTTTTAGGCAGCACAGAACTGCAGCATTTCTAAAAATATCCAACTAAACCCATAAAAAACCCCAAAACCCAGCCTGCATTTGAGGTAAATGAAGTTGGCAGGCTGAGAGCCAAAGACCACACTCAGCCACGTCTAGAACAACAAAACTATCACCCTAAGAGAAGCTCCAGCTTGTTGGAATAACATATTCACATCTCTTGCATTTTATTTTTTCGAGCCCTTTCTTACAAAATAGGTGAAAGCCTTTTTATTCTTGAGGCACAGGCAGCCAGAAACCTCTTCCCTTTTGGAGACAGGACTGAGAAGAATTACCATTCCCCACACTGACACACTTGGACCACACAGGACACAACCACATGGAAGATGCACTGCTGCCCCTCTGCACTCACTGCAGCTCCACCTCCTAAGCAGCTCGTTAATAAATCACATTTGGTCAGCCTGTGGTGCCTGCAACCACCCTGACTTCATTGTAAACACATAGTAATAAAAGGAACACTTATTTCTTTTTGAAGCCCCACTGCTACATGATGCCACCACTGCAGTGCTCTCCAGTGATAAACAAGCCGGACCAAAAATAAGTCTCAGAACATGCAGAGTCCTGATGGCTAAAAAAAAAAAGTGTCTCCCTGGACACAAAACAGGACAAGAAATAACTACAGCCTAATTAAAGAGCAGGCTCCTGAATCAACAGGTTTAGGAGATGGCAGACTTCAGCCAGTGAAGTGGAACTGCCCTGCCAGACATATTTAATCTTTGAGTCCTTACAACAGCTACTTCCATTTGTGACTAAGACCTGAGCTAATCAAAGCAACTGCTTCATGAAAGAAATCCAAGCTTTTTCTTTCTAAAGCTCAAAGAGAATAACTAATGGAAAATGACTGCAAGTAGGTCACATTCTTGAATAAAAGGAAATACAAGCAGCTATAAAAAGAAACCAAAAGCTCAGAGAATTGTGCCAGTAGAGAACTAGTGGCTTTTCAAATTAATGGAATAAATAAAACTTGGTAACACATTAAGATTCAGAACACAGTGACATTAGATGCAAATCAAGTTTACAGTTAACTATTAAACCTCAAACATGGACACTGTAACATGCAAAGTAATATGAGATTATTTGTGAACTACAGTCTCAGAAGATGCACTTGGAGTTGAAAAATAACAGCTACCTCTTCAGTCCAAGATGTGCTAGCCTATCACATTTCAGAAATAATATTTCAACAGCATTTTGAAATCCAGTTGTACAGGTTCCAGCAGACATCAGGAGAACCCTTTCTCCCAAAATCTTACAGGTACCTCAAATTCACTTTCAGTTCAAACATCCATTGTGACAACTCCACATTGATACTAATTTGTTAGCATCTACATGAGAGCCATGAATCATCCTGGATACCTTTAAAGATGTTTCTTATCTCCTTCAACACAACACTGGCTAAGCCAAGGGACACAGTATAAGCCTCAGATCAGGTAACATACTCAGACATGTCAGCCTCATTTGGTGTAAAAATGTAGCACCAAAACTAGCACCATCTCCAGCTTTCAGTTACTGTAGCTCATACATCACACTGTGCTATGCCTAGTTATCTCTGAAATATTGCTGCAGTTAAATACCACCTTGATCTGACAGCATTAAGAAATGACACAAGTATTCCACAACATTCAGTCACGTTTGCTACGTGTGTACACAGTATTTAAAAGACTTATTTGTCAAATTTCAGTTTCCATTAGCCCTTCTGTAGTACACCCCTTCCTCTAACAGTTAACAGCTCTCAGACCCACACCTTTTTCTTCTAACTTTAGCTGAACAATCTGATCTGCAAAAAAATCTTCAGTATTTTCCATCTTTGACTACTTCGAGTCTCTCAAATGAATACAACAGAAGTTACACATGTCTAGTTTCAGTCCTAAATACACTATAAGGACCACTCACCACTTTTCTCCTACACATATGGTCTGCAAGAGCCTTTAAAGCAAGGGCAGTTACCAGGGAGGCATTTGCTTAACAGTCACAAAATCCTTTATAGTCATGTTTCCCAAGATGCTGTACCATTCTGTAGCCATGGCCTGTATTTCTTTGTCCAAGTTACAGCCCTGTATCTAGTCATCAACTGAGGATCTGAGTAACCAGCCAGTCCCCAGTTAACAAGATGACCTCACCTGTTTGAGGATAAAGACAAGAATACTCAAGCTCTTGTGGCTGCCTACAACAGAAGTTTCAATACAAAATTAAACATACTACTGCACCTATCCCTGCAAGTTTATATATTCTCATTAACCCCATTCTCCACGTGAAATTCCAAACCAGCTGTGACCATGTGCCAGAAAGCAAGTTGCAGAGTACACATTTGGCATAAGTAATACAATTCTTACCCAGCACAGGCTTGGAGACAGGCCAACATAGTCGCCAAGGTTTCCGGAGGAAGCTGAGCACTTTTGGGCTGATCTTTTTCTGGAGCAAGGCCACCCAGGATAGATGGACATCTTCTCTTTAAGAAAGTCATACAGGCCTGGATGAAAGGCTCCTGAGGAAAAAACATTATTTTAATCTGCCAAACTGGATCCAAGACACTATTTCAAACTTGGCAATCGCACCGTGGAAAGAATTGCACTAAGCTAATATAGTCCAGTGAAAATGTTGAACTATCGGACCATGGACACTTTCCACAACTTTAAAGCTACTTACAAAATTGTTAAAGTGACTTAAGCTAGTCACTGACAAGAGTGCAGAAATAAAAAGAAAAATCCTGCTTTACCCCATGCTCCCGAATTTTATCTGTGAGCCATTTGTCAAGTTTGAGGTATTCCCGTCGAGAGGCAAGTGCAGCAAGGTCAATAACAAAGGCAAATGGAGTACCATTTAGCAGCATTGACAAGGCCTAAAGAAAGAAAACCAGAAGACTACTAGTGAAGACACAAGGATACCCTTTCTCCTTTCTTTCCAGTCCACATGTACTTTTTAGTAAGGAAGTCTCATTATCACATGCTGCTATGCTTTCTTTGTCAACGAAGATTGGTACTATCAGCTTCACTTACAGCTCACTCGTGATAAATAAGCCAGAGCTCTGATTTGAAGGTATGACTTTACCTTCTTTGAAGAGACCTTGTGCTGACAGTTTTCAATTCCCCTACATAAAAAGCCACCAGCAAATGGTCCAGAGCTACCAAGTTGATATTGCAACAAAATTAAGCAGAAGAGCCTAGCACCTCCCTGCAAACAGACCTCAACCTCTTCAGAGACACTCAAGATACATCTGCTCAAAGGATTCATCTCTGAGCACGGTAGTTGCTACAACACAATTGACTTCATGCAGCAGCTGGTGCTCTCGCACTTTGAGACACCCAATTATTTTAAATCTAACTTTAGGAAGCAATAAAGGCCTCAAAGACATCACTCACAACTTCCAGTCCTTTATGAATGCGTAAACACCAAGAAGTAGCAGCATTCTCAAGAGATTCCCCATTCCATTAAGCTCAGCATTCACACAAATATCTGACATATTTTTACATTCTCCTTTCTTCAGTATACAAACAGTCAAAGCTGTTCCTGAGCTGACAGTACATTCACACAGCAAACAGTTCTGTTGTGCTGCTTCCCAAGGTACTTGTCAGCTAAGCCACGATAACCAACCTCACTGTAAACACCAAGTAAAATGTCTTGGGCTCACAACTGGACAGGCTTGAAGCCTCTCTGTAGTCAGATACCCCAACTCAGCTGAAGAGTACTTAAAGCCACATGAACATAGGCTTTTTTTTTTAATAGCGGTACAGCAGCAACAACTGAACTCAGACATGCTTGAAGTAATCCTTACTTAAATTAGGCTAAGTTAAGCTTAGCCTTTGTTAAAAGGTGTGCAAGACTGCATAAGACACCAGACAGAAAAGAATGACAATGTTTAGCAAAACTCACCTTCAAGTCTTGTGCCACATCAAGAATTCGTGACAATTTTGCTTGGTCATACTGTTCCCCTCTCATGTACCATTCTGCCATCGCATGCATGATAAGCTGACGAATTGAAGGAGACTGACCCTAAGGAGAATTAGATTAGGATTGCACTGCATGCTTCTAGGAAAAGGATCAACTATGTCAACATTAAAAAAAGAGTATTTTACATCTAAAACTTAACATACAAACATATTTACTCTTTAGCTTCAGAAATCTGTTTCTGAGCAGAGCTCATTCTATGCAATGACAGGAGCTACAACTAAGGGATGTAAAAATGACTGCAAACGGTAACATACATCCCCATCTCCCTCCTACCACTGTATAGTCCTAATTACTCTCAACTGTAGACAAACTGGTTTTGGACTATGCAATTAATGTACAAAATGTTACGCCTGAATGATGTCCTCAAGTGAGAATTCAACATCACACCTTGAGAACACAGTATCTAGCTCTTTGCTCACACAGGGGCCATTTTGAACTACACCACCACTAAGATTTTGATGGCTGCAAGGGTTTTGTTTCAAGGTTCCCTCATCCAGGAAAGTGAAACATCCTCAAGCTGTGGAATGGCACCATGTCCCACAGCAGCCATCACTCTGTGCTTTATTCTGAAGCCTACTGTGGAAAACTGAATATTCTGTCATTACATCACACCTATCCTACCCTCCATTTTCTCCATTTTTAAACTTATAGACTTTTATCAGGAAAAATGTAAAACATTCATAGCATTCAGCTAGCAAATAGCCATAATTCTGCAGTGAATGTGACCTCAGAGGCCAAGTCTACTGTACATGAACAGGGCAACATGTTTCCTAATGCAGATTCCCTCCCACCACAGAGGCTCCTCCTCTCAGGGCCTAATGCAGATTCCCTCCCACCACAGAAGCTCCTCCTCTAAGGAGGCTTATGACTTCTCTCTGCTTAACTACCAATGCACACAATGATGAAGGCCTCACCAAACAGCAAATCCACTAGAAGAACAGGATTTGCACACATAGCTACCCTATCTCTATGTGGAAGTTCTCCCTGAAAAGGGTCAGCAGCCTAAGTTTTCGGAAAACACCCCAGACTGAAAACTTACAGTGAAAGTACTTTCTTTATGTCTAGAATAGTATTCAGCTTTTGTCAAGTACAAAGGAGATTAGTTTGGTTTAAACCTCCTCACTTCTTACTGCTTCAAGGTTTTACACACTGAACATGTGAGGGGGCAGGGCAGAGGATGCTGCTCTGAGGATTTTTAGCTTTTTTTTTTTGCTATTTTTTGCCCTTTTTTTTTTGCTATTTTTTGCCCTTTTTTTTTAAAAAAAAAATAAAATCAAACTTCAGGCAACTTTGAATAAAACTGAAAGGCTTAAGAAAGAAACTTAACTGTCGTGCTACTTTCCCAGGAATATTTTCTCAGTGAATATTATTGAAAATAAAATCGTAACAGTTTGCTTCAAGTCAGGGAATGGACAACTCATTACTTTGCATAAACTACAGATAATTGACCTCTTGGGTTTTAACTGCATTTAACAAGCTTTCAAGTTACATGAATTCCAGGCACACTCCAGTGAAAATGCTTACCTGTCCATGCCATGCATAGTGCAAAATGATGGCAGAGTTGGGATGGTTGCCAAGGAAAATTGGCATGAGTGTGGAGATGAGTTCGTGGCGCAAGGTATGCCAGGACGTGTTGATCTGCAGTAAGGCCAATACCAGCATATCTGGGCAATGCTTGATAGGGAAACTGAAGAGCTGCTTAACCTGTTCATACTGCCCCACTTCAGCCAGTCGTAACAGAGATTCGATCAAATCTAGGCTCTTCCTAACAAAAGAGAAAAAAACCAACAGACAACCCCCCAAAGTTACAAAGCAGCAAACTTACAGGATCCTGGAGTGAAGCATTTTGTAGCAAGAACTGTGGTATAAAGCAACACCCACTGCAAACAATCTGATGCTGCAGCTCTTATCATGTACAGTTAAGCCTGCAAGAAACTATGAAAAATAAGTTCTTTTTTTAGAGCTTAAGAGCTTCTGATTATTAGGCACAGGGAGAGTTGAAAGCTGATGCTGAAGAAATTCAGCCTGAGGTGGGTCATTTGGATACCCTAACTTTTTTAACACCTTCAAGTTCCCACTTGTGAAACTTCATGCAGATACTCTGCTTATTTTGTCTGCTTTACAGACAAGTTATCATTGCCAATTTACCTGTATTCCCCATCCTACAATTCCCTATTTTGGGCCAATTAAAAAAGCAGCAAATATCTTTGCTGTAAAAAGCTACATGGCTGTATCAAAGGAGTGTAAAGGTCAGATCAGAAAGCCACACAGTCAGCTTTATGCAGTACCTCATCACCAGCTACATAAATTTACTATTTAAACTCCAGGATTCTTTTATACAGGTAAAGCAAATTTCTCTAATGTCATCCTGGGAAAGACAGATTTCAATCCAAACCACCTTCTCCATTCCCCTCCTTTCAGCTTGGCAGTATAAGCCAAAATACATCAGCATTCTCCAAACAAGCCCCTGACTCCAATCAAAGCAAGAACTGGCAGTACATTTTCAGGTATTATTGAAGTACACAGGAAGTTCTGATAGTATGAGCACCCTCACCAATCACACACAGAACAAATCCTAATGGCTGATCTTCTGGGATGTACACACACAGCTACAAATAAACGTGGCTGCATGAAGATAAAGCCAGCTCTGACCAAACAGGTGATCTTCTCTAACTCTAGGCACGAAAAGCAATTGTGAGCAGGTTTACCATGTAGCAATTTCTCGATTGTCATCCTCTGGTGGTGCTTTCAGGATGTCTGTGGTAACAGCATGGCAAGGGTAGTCAGCAAAACAGAAGATGTCAGGGTTTATGAGGGAATGTTGAATGAAGGAGAGCTGGAATAAAAAAACCACAAAAATAGTTCAGATATTAGAGTTCCAGGCTCCTTCCACTTTATCAAGAGCCAAATTACTGAGAACAATATAAATCAACAAAGCAGTAGAATCAAGATTTACTACCAGTGTATTTTACACAAGACTGAACCTCACACTTCTTCCAGGATTTCTGAAAGCCACAGATTGAGGCATGCTGAGGGCTCTAGTCTGCACAAAGCTGTGGCCTTTCTGCATAACCAGGTAAAAACTTCCCAGCACTGCCATGCAGCAGCAGCTCTGTGCTCAGCTGCACTACACATCAGAACTCTGCTAAAGCCAAAGGTGGTGTCACACATGCATGGCAAGCGACCATCTCTCCTCACACCATGCAGACACTGGTCAGTTAACAGACTGTACTTCAGTAGCACACCTGAGGCCTATGTCTTACAGGCCAAGTTCTTTAAGGTAGCTTATCTAAAAATTCACATTACCAATCCCCATTTGCCATTCAAGAAATTCAGAAATTTGACAAAATACAGATACAGCAGAGAAATGCTGATAAACCTACCTGGCCCTCTGCATGCTTCCAAGGTCTGTATATGGCATTCACCGGAAAAACCTCCATGCCCAGCCCTCTCTGGATGCCAAACACTACAATATGCAGGCCCTTACTGTCACGAATCTGAAATCCTGGATGGTCCAACTCGTACGTCACCACTTTGAAGTCCAGGCTAGGGTTCTGCAACCAGACAAACAAGGAGAGTCAGCCTTGATCACTGCAATCCTCAGTACTGTCTTGTAAGAGTCCCTCTTCATCAGTACTTTATCCAGCTTAACATCCACCCAGCTTTTAGTTAAAAGCAAGGGTTTTGTTTTAAAAGGAAGAGGATTTAGATAGTGGTGAGAATTTGATGCAAGCTAATGTTTCAGACTAGCCTGTGCGATGGCATTTTCCCCAACACTACAGGGAGTAGCTGTCTATCCCTCCAAACACTTCAATAACAAGACTTCAAAAAAAACCAGAACACCAACCCCCAAAACACCCAAACACAGCTCCTTTCTTAGCATGCTAACTTATTCCTTTTGTAAGCTTCCATACAGCCTCTGATAGAAGGCAGATGGGTCTGACCTGCTGGCAGGCAGAACTCGCTTCTCCTTTTGCAAAATGTAAACTGCAAGTCCTTGTAAAGCACACACTACAATTTCAGCAACAGTGTGAAACAATACAGATGAAGGAGCTGGGAGAGAACTGTGGCCATTGTGGAACACAGACCACTCCTTTCAGAGATGGGAGAGCACCAGAGACAAAGCTGTGTTATGACCCAAGGTTTAGAAAAACAAAACGGTGACTCCTGCATACATTAGAGGGAACACACAGGAAAAAATAACCCAATATAAGGTAGGCAAAGGAAATGGTACTCATGTCTAGCTGAGTTAATTACAAAAATTGCTGCTTCTAAAGTGGTGGAAAAACTTTCCTATTTCTGAAGTGTCATCATACACAAGAAGCATTTAGAGTTTTGGAATGAGCAGCTACAAAAATATTGTTTCATTTTCATAATTAATGCCTACAGTGAGCAGCTTTTCAAAACAAGGTGTCTGATGCCCAAAACTTTCCACTGTCAGAAATATGCTGAAACACAAAAACCCTCAGAGAACACATGCTGGAGTATGTGGGAGCAGTGTGGAATAAATCTCAAATTGCATCCAAGTTAGTCATCCAAGCAGCTTTTATTTCCCACAATTCCTCAAAATTTTCTTGTTCACGAGGAAAAAACCCAATCATTTAGTACAGCAGAGCAATTACATTAAGGAGATTCAAAGCTACTCAGGTTGGTGGAGCTTATAAAGCTTTACAATCACACAGAGACATGCCCTGCTTTCACATATTCCACATAAAAGACCAAGATGCCCAAGAAACTTACCAGCTCTTTAAGAACATCAATCAAGACCTCCACATTCCAGGTATGGGCTTGGGCTCCATCATTCTTATCTTTCCCATCACTCCAAATCCCACTGCCAGGAGCCGAAATAGACTGCAAGTTAAATACACCGAATCAAACACCAGTTACAAATAAAGCAGTCTCAAAACCCACTGGCTACAGAACTTCCGGCACTAGAATGGTGTGAGCAGATATTCAGAGCAGTAATGACACCAGTTTTACACCTCTGAGGATCTTTCATTCACACAAGTGTCACAGACATTTTCAGCACAACAGTCAGAAGTATTGAGTAACAACAGCAATTGTTAAAGTACTACAGGTTAGGATCTTAACTCTTTTTCTGCTGCAGTGTAATCCCCAGCCCAACAGGCCACTCACCTGTAATGGAATACCATCTGTCAATCCTGAATGAGTTCGAGCCATCATCCCCAACACCCTGGCGACCTGAGCAGCCGTGACTTCCCGAACGCCAAACTGCATGATGATGTTGCGACATTCTTCGACACTAAGGTGCAACAAAACAGAGCTCTTAAGAGGAAAGCAGGTTTGACTGTGGCACAACATCAAACAGACCTAAATCCAACCTGTGAGTACAGCTGGGGCCACACACAGATTGTTGGGAGAAGCTAATTCAAGACTGAAACATGACCATTCACTCAACTTAGTTGGGTTAGTCAAATCATCCAACACGACAAAATTCCAGGACAATCGAGAAGAACAATTCAGTAGACAGTCTGTGCAATTATTTCCACAAAACACACTGTGCCACATATGCAGTTCAGAGCTAGGTGTACTGAAGTGACAGGCTGATATGTGGCACAGGCTGTGCTCTGCCAAAGCAAAAGCACAGAGCAGGTTTAGCACTGTTTTTCGGTTCAAAGCACTTCCACGCATTGACCTGTGATACAGAGCTTCAAAGACTAGCAGAAAACTTCAGCAAAAAGTGAAACAAAGGCTTTGAGAATGCACATTTCAAAACGATGAGTGCACCGTTCAAAGGTAAGCTGTGAATGTTTGCCCTTCAGCCTGATGCATGCCAAGGCATCCCTGAGCAGAGGTCACCAGCCAACACCTCTGAGGAGCCAAAAGAACAAACAATGAGCAGATGCTCAAGTTTCAATTTTAGAACTGAAGTCTTTTTTTCGCAATTTTTTTCAACTTTGTGAACACTTCATAACTAGGCCAACAAGATTAATAGAGCATCAGTACAGATATAAATTGTTTTATTAATGAGCACATATTAACACAGAAAACAATTTTCAGTATCTTCCAACACATTGTGTTTTTACTTCGTGATTGAAATAGAAACTTATGTTACTATCTTTGAGATTTGACCACCTGCCCAAAGTAGTCAAGAGTTTCCCTCTTAAAATACAGAATCATTTCCATCTAGCTTATGCTTCTTAATGAATTTTCCTTTAAAGAAAAGGTTAGGCTCATCCTGAGGGCTCACACTAAGATCCCCTTTAAAACCAGCCACACACTTGCAGCTTCCTATTATCACTACTGGTAGAGAACTATCCCAAATCTTGACAAGCTGAATTCACAAACCAAGCTGAATTCACAAACCAAGCTGAATTCACAAACCAAGCTGAATTCACAAACCAAGCTGAATTCACAAACCAAGCTGAATTCACAAACCAAGCTGAATTCACAAACCAAGCTGAATTCACAAACCAAGCTGAATTCACAAACCAAGCTGAATTCACAAACCAAGCTGAATTCACAAACCAAGCTGAATTCACAAACCAAGCTGAATTCACAAACCAAGCTGAATTCACAAACCAAGCTGAATTCACAAACCAAGCTGAATTCACAAACCAAGCTGAATTCACAAACCAAGCTGAATTCACAAACCAAGCTGAATTCACAAACCAAGCTGAATTCACAAACCAAGCTGAATTCACAAACCAAGCTGAATTCACAAACCAAGCTGAATTCACAAACCAAGCTGAATTCACAAACCAAGCTGAATTCACAAACCAAGCTGAATTCACAAACCAAGCTGAATTCACAAACCAAGCTGAATTCACAAACCAAGCTGAATTCACAAACCAAGCTGAATTCACAAACCAAGCTGAATTCACAAACCAAGCTGAATTCACAAACCAAGCTGAATTTGTGCAGATAGCAGACACACAGAAGGAAATGATCCCTGAGTATATTCAAATGACTTTTCAAAACGTAATTTCTGCCTGAGGTTTAGCTTCTCCTTCCACTTTCCTAGTAACTATTCCAATTCACACATGTACATAAGCAGCCTATGCAATGAGATACTTGTGCAAGGTGCAGTATGCACAGATCTTTAGTGCTGCTGACATCACTCCCATGATCTCTCACAGCTCCAGCAAGGTCAGAGCTGTCCCTGGAACAATACAGACAAGGGCAGACAGCAACAATATGGAAGACTATTGAAGATGTGGGTAATGTGTTCTACCAAAACACACACAGATCCAGGTCAAGTTTATGACAGTTGTATTTTTACCAAAGAAAGCCTAAGCAGGAAAAGATTGATGCGCTGTCAAGATATTCCAGAATTCACTATTATAATTAGATTCTACAGTTACAAATAATCTCAATCTTTACCAATCAATTGATCAGTACCACACTGATCAAAACCCAATACAAACAGAAAAGCTGCTGCTGGTCAACTCTCTTCAAGGAGACTCATCTTCAGCTCTTCTGTAATCTATGTCACATGGACAGTGAGCTAACTGTCACAAGAGCAAAGCTCTTCTAAAAATCTAGTTGAAATTTATGCCTAGCCACTTTGTTTTCACTTAAAAAAGGGTGATGGTCAAATTCTCATAAAACCTTCACAAAGAATATCAATCCCTTTACCTAGCACTTCTCACCATGAGCACACACATTACACACACTAGAAGAAAGCAAAACATAAAACAGGAATACAAACAAATAACCTCATAATGATTAAAAGATATTCTAGTTATTTTGTCTAGAGAGCCTCAACCAACAAGAAAGAAAACCACTGCCACCCGAGATGCTTGAAAATTCCATTTTCCTACAAACCTGGTACAAAAGCCATAGCCAACTTCTTGCATGAAATCTGCCAGGGAACTCTCCATCATGGTTTTGGCTATCCCTCCAGAATCAGGCAGGATCCTGTCCATTAGAATGTCCCGTTTTTCAGGGTATAGAAGTGGTGCAAGCACCACAGGGCAACGCTCCTGGGGAAAATCTAAAGGCAAGAGTAACACAGAAAAAAAAAGTGTCAAGACCCCTCAGAACACCAGTTGCATGCATGAGTAACTCAAAATTATTCCATTGCTGTGCTAGACTTGGCTTGCTGCTGCAGAAATCAAGAAGGCATTCATGCAGCATCCCTCCACCCCACTCTGTTCTCTACTGGCACTTGGATATTTGTGGGGAACAAGAACGTAGACTAGACCAAGTTCTTACAGGTTCACTGCAGCTGCCCAAAGGGACCAGCAGCTGTGCTGGTGCAAGTTTAGAACTAGATTGTCACTAACAGCAGTCATCCAAAAGAAGCTCAGAGCAGGAAATAATTCAGCAGTCCAGCAAAAGCCTCTCCTCCACCTCAGGAAGTATTAGGAAACAAAGGATCTGCTACTGAGTCTAAAAAGTATAGCAAATCTAAGACACGCACTTGGGCACAAAAAGAGAAAATACTTCCTTTTTACTTCCTGGGAGGCAAATTTTAAGAGAGAGGAGTAATGAGAGGATCAGATGTGTGGATGGGAGTTCTGCTCACAGTGGGAAGCACCAAAGACACCTTGTGGGTGGCCTTCCTGAGACAGTACTATCTTTGATATGACACAGAACGTCTACATACCCCTCAGGCCATTCAGAGAAGAGCTCCCAATTTCCCAGAGCGAAGTGTCAGGAATTACACAAGCTCGTACACTAATCTTCTTTAATAAGTATGAACTAAGAAGTGATATTTAAACAAACAGAACAAATATTTTGCTCTTGCATAAAGGGTGCCTTCCTCTAGGTCTGGGGAGAGCCAAGGAGTGGGTTAAGTTAAACTCAATTAGCTTCCAGAGTCCAAATCCTCCTTATTTTGATAGGTTTACAGCAAACCTATTGGGAATGAAGAGACTACCACAATGTCCCATGCAAGGGTCATGGTAGCTTCCAGGAAATGAACTCAGAAGCATCTCCCTCACCATGCTAATGTTTCCTCATAGATCTGCATCCAGTATAAACAACACAGTGCCTGTTTGAAATGGCAGTGCATGTGCCTTACACTGAGCTGCTTCAGTTTATCACAACTTTTTAAAACATGAGACTACATCACTGCTCATTGAAAGCAAAACAGTACATTATGGCCCAATGCCAGAAGAGTGGTATTTTTCTGGCAGCTTAGAGCTATGAAAATTTCCTGAGTTCTACCTCACCAGGCTTCCTACCATTTCATCACACTGCCCTGACAGCAAGTCAGGAAAATCCATTCCAAAGTTTGCACCCAGCCAGGCCCTCCCGAACAGCACCACTTACCTCTACGTAATGTTTTGAGGAAAGCGTCGATCTGTTCCTGTCCTACCCCAAAGGCTCCCTTCTGCCCAAAGAGGAGATGGGAGAGCAGAAGGTGCAGGACCTCTATTGCAATATCTTGGAAGCCACCTTCTTGGTTTCCACTGACGTCCGCGTCAATGTAAGAGCGCAAGAGATCCGGGAGTTTCTGTTTGATGAACTGGGCAGCTTTGGGAGACAAAAGAAGTTCAAGTCAAAACCTCACATTCCTTTTTAATATGAAGATTCTTTTCAGCTAGGTACCATTCTCTTAATTTGAGTTTGTTTTCCACAAGGCACAACAGCTTGTTTTAAATAAAGTCTCACAATCCACACCCCACAACTCAAATATTAATGGACAACTAAAAGTTAAGATATCACAGTATTTCAATTTGACTCATGATCTAGCAAGTCATTCATGACAGGGACCTACAACTTCAGACAGGACAACTGTGCTATCTTATTGCCCCTCACGATGACACCAATTGCAAAATCAGGCACACTTCTACCTATCCAGAAAGGTCACTGCTGCAGGACGTGAGAAGCTTCACTTACCAAAACCTCTTAGATCTGAGCTGAATGAGTTCAGTAAAGCGAGACCAAAAATCACCTACAAACAAGAACAAACACCACAGTAAGGTGACATCAGCCTTTCTACCAGCTTAGTCAAATAACCATTAAAATACTTCAGAAGTAAGTGTTCACTTACCTCTTGAACTTTACTTAATTTGATGACTTTACTCAATTGGGCAAATAAATGGGGTGAAGGCTTTAGACTCTGAAACAGGTAAGAAGAGTTAAACAGAAGTTGTTAGGGAGTTAGTCTCATTTGCAATATGTCAGGATATCTAGAGTCCATTTGCAAGTCCAGAATATTAGTGACTATTCTGCTGGTGGTTAATACAAGCCTTGCATGGCTAAACACATTTGCAACTATTTTTGGATACATCTAAACTAAAAGCTTCTTCCATGTATCTCACTCTTTCACTATTAAACCACTACTGTGGCTCTCTCACTGAAAGAAGTAGGAACACTGATGATTTATTTTGGTACTGGTGCCACAAACAAGCCATAAAATGCTGACATTAAAGATTTCAAATTAGTTTGCAACCATTCTGAGTGACTGACTAATTTGCTCAGTTTAACAAAAAACCCAAACCAAAATAAACAACTTTTGGGCAAGCTCAATTTTTTAAGACTTTAGTACAACCTATTTTAGGCATAAATAACAAGAGAAAATCAGTTGGTTTTCTACAGACCAATTCAGTGCAGCTTCTGACACTAGGATCCCCTTCAAGAAACACACAAACCTTCTGATAGTGCAAGGGATTGTCAATGGCGTAGGACAGCGTCGAGATAAAGTTTGGTTTTGTAATCAGCGACGCACACTCCTGGATCAGAAATTGAGTCTGGAAAGAACAAGATAACTTGAACACTCACAATTTTGTAACAGGACAATAAAACCAATCTACTGCCTACTGTGTGGCATAAAACTAAACAAAGATAGGGCTATTAACACTTTGCAAGTGACCAAACTCTAACATTAACTAGTTTTGTTTCATTCAAGTTTTCTTCAGGCTCAGTTTTCCTTTTAAGACTGAGAAAGTGATCAAACATTCTTTAACATTCAATTTCCATAAGCATCCTCACACACTGCAATAGACAAGTATCTGATTCATGTTTATGAGCTAAAAAGTCTATGGCAAAATTGCTTAAGGACGAAAAATCTGACAACAGACACACGCAGCTCCAGAAAGGTCAGCTGGTGGATTTGGACAAAGTTTTGAAAGACACAGGAAAGCTTTCAAACTAGAGCACTACATGTGATAGCAATTGTATGGACACTATCTGTCTGGTGGATTTGGACAAAGTTTTGAAAGACACAGAAAAGCTTTCAAACTAGAGCGCTACATGTGATAGAAAGAGCAATTGTATGGACACTATCTGGTTTTTTCCAGATAAAGAGATTGTAAGAGTCAGATAAACCATTTCTTATCTTCTGCCTTGAGGACTGGCAATAGGTGTTCGCAGTTGAAAGGCCATATGCCTTGTTTGAAGCTACTGCTTCTACCCTGCCCTTCTGCTCATCATGAATCAAATCCTAGTGCAGATTTTTAACAACCCAACCTAATAAGCAGATAGATGCCTCAGTGCAAACTGTACCTGATGAAAATCTTTGCCACTGCTTTTACCATCGCCACTGAAATCCACGTGCGAGAATAGACAGCGTAGTAGATGCCTGTCTGCCTCGGGACCGTGCCTGTTCACAATCTGCAAAGAAGCATCAACAAACACCTTGGTAGCAAACAGTCATTACAGAGCAAGATCTGGCTCTAGTACCATGGATACAGTGATCCTTCTAGTGGTTGAGTCATCTAGGACTGTAACAAAACTGCCAAGAATGTTCCTTTTCAACCAGTAACCCAGAAACCAAGTCATTAACCCTATTTGTAAATGAAAAGCACAAACCAAGATAAAGAAAGAATCTAAGCACAAGTCACTGACACAGAAGCCGAGCATTTCAGGGGTAGTATTCTTACAAAGCTCAATACAAAGGGTTTTCAAGGCACTCTGAAGATGTTTTCAAACTTCTCTACCACCAAAGCAGCCCAGAATCCACACAGTGCCATGGCCTCATTTCTCCCCACTTTTTCCCACAGCTGCAGGGCCTAACTCTGGAAGAGTTCAGCCTTGGGATAGTTTGCACCTCTGTGCTATGCCTTCGTAGAAGGAATTTATCCAAAGGACAAGCCACCATACAGCATCTTGCCTGCCATCACCCCAGGGTCTTTTAACAAGTAAAACAATATTATACAGAAGTTTTTTTCTGCCACCTAAAGAAAACAGTTAATCTCAAACTTGGTAATGAGCAAGCCTTAAAAATCAAAGACCACATGCTGAACACCTGCAGCTGAGACCTCTAATCAAGTCCTTCCCCATCATTAGAGCACACTCAACTGAATCCCACAGCTGTCATAAATAAGTGATCTGCATTTGTTAATTTGCAACACCTATCACTCATTACTAAACCCTAACATCACATTTTGGTAGCATCCCCTACCACTTGCCTTAAGTTTAACTCTCAGCTACAGACCAGCTCAGCAGCTTGTTGTCTGAAGTAGCTCCAGATTGTTTCAGTGCTTACTCATTAGTAACCTCACCTAAGTGGACAGCATCACTTGTCACTAATCAAATCCACACTGGCAGAAATTTGACAACACTTAAGCAACAGTAGCTTCCTTCCCTCTTTTGTCCAAACAGTAGCATCTCCGATAAATCCAACCTGCATCTACTGACATTTTTCCTATCATTTCCTCCTTTCTAGCTGCAGGAGAGACACAGAATGTGCCAGCACAAACCTGCAGCTTTGCCCCTGCTCTGCCTGCCTCCATCAAACCCACTGCTTCACCCCTCATCAATGTCCTTGCTTGCTGGTAGTTTTCCTGTGCAGAGACAAACAGAGTTGCTTTAGGCTCTGTCTGTTCGGGCTCTGCTGTTTCTGTTTTCATCTCAGTTTTTCTACTGTTATCTGACACTATGCTTCCCTTTCCCTCACAGCCTGATTATTCCAGTGGCTGCCAAGTTTTGTTCTGCTGAAAAAACACACCCCAGTCAGATATAGCTCTGCTCCTTGACCAGAGGCTACAATATACATTGTTTGTCATGCATCAGTCCAGAATAAACAACCTGCTCCAGCTATGGTGGCAGCTCTGTCTACAAGGGCACCCATTCCTCAGGATTAGTCAGGAAGATGCTCAGACTGGTGCAAAAGGCTGCAAAACTGAATTGACAGCAAGTTCTAATCAGCTCAGGCTTCAGAAAATAGGCAATTTGTTTAGGCAGTCCTGATTAAATATGCAGATCTGGATGTGGTAATAAGACTGGCATGAAGCTGGATCCATCTCCCAGGGAGCTACCTGGTGCTATGACCAAGGACAATTCATCAAAGCAGATGGATGCAGAAGAAAACTACCTATGAAAGCCATCAACACAAGCTTTCTGCATCAGAATTACATTGCTTCCTTGCACACAAGTATCTTCACAAGGATAATAATGTGAAAATTCTGCATCAGAATTACATTGCTTCCTTGGTGTCTTCACAAGGATAATAATGTGAAAAATTAACATATGGGGAGGAGGGGAAGTGAAGGCTAAAAGTGCAGTGCAGCATCTTTCAACTATAACTACATTCCCATAAAAGCTTTTCCAAGGAATGGGAATTGCTAGTTTTCCTGTAGAAAGAGCTGAAATAAACCTTTGTATTGGCAGCCTTGAAACACATTTACAAGACTGTGTATCCAGTAATAAAATAATCTGTAAAGACTATTTTTTATCACTATGATGACCAAGCACTAGCACAGGTTGCACAGAGAGGTTATGGAGTCTCCATCCATGTTAGTACTCAAAAGTTGTCCAGACACATTCCTAGGCAAACCCACTCCAGGTACTGTTTAAGCAGGAGGCTGGAGCAGATGACCTCCACAGGTCCCTTCCAACCTCAACCAGTCTGCGATTCAGGATAAAGTTTGAGCCACCTGTATTTGGATTTATCACACAGGGACTGGTCAGGTTTTGCTTAGGCGAATAGGTGATTAGGTCAAAAGTAAGTTTTTCTAGATTCAGGAAGTTTTGTTTTCCTACATGAACCCAACCATGAAGCCCTTCCCTCCTCTCCACCCAGGCTCTCCTTACCACTACTTCAGGAAAAGGAGACCACAAAAACTCACTTCAGAGGAAGCCATTGCTTAGAATTCATGTCTGACAAATGCATAAAAGGGTTTTTTTCAACATATATTCTAATTTTTTAAGCAGACTTAAAGCATCACCTGTGTGAAATGACTACTGACAGCACAGTCATACAGAAACTAGTTCCTCAAGCTTTGCCACTGTTATTCTTGAGTGATGTATTTAAATGCAAGTGTCATTTCGGTCAGCTGTGACAAGAACAACTCCCAAGCATGGATTTCCACATCTCTGCATGCTTGGATGGAAGCTTTGTAAAACTTGTGAGTGAATCATGCAAAAAATTTACACCAAGGAGTGTGCAGTGAGACAGAGTTAAGGCATTCATATATCCCTTCAACTCGCTAAGGAAAAACTATTCTAGCAGCCATAAAAGTAAATCAGTAACAGGAAGCTGAAAAATAAAAAGGACAAAGGATCAAGAAGATTTTAGGAATTTAGTCTTGAAATCCTAGATCTGTCTTATAACCAAACACAACACAAAGCAGCCATTTCCACAGACCAGGTCCCAGTCTCTCACCACAGTGAGTCTAGGAGGCCTGGCAAGAATGATGAGAAACAATCTGTCCCTGTTTCAGAGCTATACTCCAAGTGAATGGGATATCAACCAGATCTTGTCCCAAATCAAAGAAACGTTTCTTACCCTTTCCTAAGTGTTCACATGACAGATCTGCAAGTCATGCTTTAGTCACCTTGCTGCAAAAATCATCTGTGGAAACCTACAGTCATCGACAGTGTGATCTCAGAGGAGCCCCTGGAGCACTGAACTTGCAAAAACAGGGGAAAGTTACAAAAGTTACAAGAGATCAATTCCATCTCCATGGATTAGGTTTAAAGCAGTCAATACTGCTGAAATCACCCTCCTCTCGCCTCAAGATAAGCAATGAATGCACTTCTAAAGACATCAACTGTTACCAGAACTCACTCTGCCTGAGCCCTCTGGCCTCCTAATCTGATTCAAAAGGCTGCAAGATTGCACTGCTGCAGGGGAAAAAAAAAAAAAAAAAAAAAAAGAAAACATTTAACTGGTCCAGTTGTCTGCTGGGAACTGAACTAAACCAGTTTCTAAAACTGGCTCAGTAACATTCACTTCCTCCTAAGCACTCCTCTGTGGATAAAGCTTTTCAGTCCATCCTGCTAGTCAGAACTATTTTTAAAAAGGTCAGTTAAAGCAGAATTCTTGCTCAGATCATAGAAATTTGGGTCTCAATGTGCAGTTACACTGCTTGCCTTCTGAAAACCCAGGGCCAAGACAGTCAGCTTGGCTTCACCTCCAAACCACGCTTCATTGACTGAAAAGAGGAACAAAAAACTTCCAACTGAGGTAAGTGAAAGCTATCCCATACTCATGTTTTCAGTGCAACAACTCTGAATGGTAAATGGATGTGTTTTCCTGCCTCTTCCAAACAGCATTCTATGTAATGTCCAAAAGTTGTGAGATTTAACCTGGAGGATATAGGAAATCTTTGCATACCGCCCTCCATGAGCAGCAGTTAATCCCAATATTCCACTGCAAAGCTAACACTGGCCTGGGCTCTGAGCTGCTGTATTCCATGACCCAACAGGAGTATCAGACACATGTGCTGCAATTCCCAGCACCACAGAACACAGCACACGAGAGCACTGCAGAGCACAATTCAACGAGATGAGAAACTCCGTTCAACATTCCAGTTCTCTTTCCAAAATTTCTTTTGCAGCAGCATATCACTGTACTCACATGCTGTATTTCCTGCTGGCTGGCTCGGTAGTTTTTCTTGGTTAAATTGTCCACCAGGTAGCTGATTTGAGACAAGGCCAGCGAGAGCGAGTCAAGATTCATTGCTGGTTGGGGCGGAAGCAGGCGGCCGAGCCCGGCGCAAAATCACCATTATTCCCCTTTAGTCACCTCAGAGACAGGTCAATTTTTTTTCCCCCAATTAGCCTGTATCTGTTTCTGTGTTACTTTCTTCAACTCTTCTTTCTCAGTTGTCTTCCTCTGTTCTGAAACATGGCACCTGAAAAAAAAACCAAACAGGATTACATTAGATCTAAGTTCTTTATCAACTTCACATAACTATGTCCACAAGGAAAAAGTACTATCCAGTTTTCACAACACAAGCTTAGCTGTTTTCACACTACCTGACCACATCTGTTTCTGCATTTAGCCAGCCTGAAAGAGCCAGCAAACAGCTCAGTCAGAAGAATGACTACACTTTCAGCACTGTGAGAAAGAAAATGAATAATGAATTAGACACCACACAGCAACAATCAGAGGTCAGAACCATTCAAAGTATTGATCACAAGTTTGAATAAAAAAATGTGCTTTTACCATCTCTGCAATATTTTGCCTCTGTGCCATCCAAGCAGTATTGCCTCAACCCTGCACACCAAAACAAGCAATTGTGAATGAGCAACACACAAAGAACTGCAATAAACTAACCCTAACATTTGGCTTATACTGAAACAGCTTTCAGGGAGCTACAACAGCAAAGCTTGCCAGCTTAATAAATTTCTATGACAACACAAAACTTGGCACTTGACATCTCATCTGTTAAATTACAGATTGCCAATGTGACAAAATTGCATCCCAAACGAAGTTCTTCATATCCAGCAGTCTGAGGAGTCTCAAAGGAAGCCCTAAGCCGCTCTGAGAAGCAGCACAGTACGTTATCAAAGGGAGGATCAAGCTGGAGAGTCACTGTTTGGAAGCTCTACTTGATCAAAACACAAAGGTCACTGGGCTTCATGCCAAGAGCCTGAAGATCTTTTTGCAGAATAAAAACTACTGCCTTGCTGCCTTGGCTCTATGGCCAAAACCACCAGTACACGATTCCTGCCTCATTACCGGGATGGATTGCTCGGGTGATGTGTTCCCTTGGCACACACAACGCCGAGGGCAAACCAGTGCAGGAAGCGACTCCTGCAGGAGACAGCTCGACATGTCGGCCCCTCCTGCGAGAGCCAACAGGAACACCACACAGGAAGCTGAAAAGGCTGAGAATGAGAACCATCTCCCTTCACACACAGGTTTTCACTCACTCACTCTTGAAACTACACCTTATTTAACATCTGCCTGCACTACAAAGCATCAGGAGCAACAGATCCTACCAGAGGCAATGAAGACCATTCAGCTCTTAGGAATAAGTTCATTCTATTAAACACATGGGTAAACCATCTGTAAGCCGAGTCCAATCAACCAACATGCAGATGTTTGTTATGCCACAGAAAGCTCTGGGTACTCCCAGGAGCTATGCAAGATCCTTCTTACGCAATAAAACCTGTATCTCATGAAGAACAAATTTTCAAGCAGAAATACTGAAAGAATTCCTCAGTGACAAGGCAGTTGGGCTCTGAAAAAATTTCAGAGCATGTCTAAAACTGCAGTGAGAATTACAAAACTTCCATTTCTCTTCAATGCATCTGACAAGCTGAAAGTCATTACCTTTACATAGAGGTTTCAAAGGCTACTGACTGTGAAGCAGCTCTGTAGAACACAGGACTGGCACAAAAGTTTAAACAGATTTATCAGTAGTACAGTACCTGACTTTTTCTTTTAAATAACCTTTAAATTCTTCCTTTGGGATAATGCAGAAAGTGTCCCTGGCCTTGGCAAGCACAGGCTTTCCAAGACAATCTTACTGGCAAGGTTTAACACACATGACCAATAAAAACCTTCTGAAAAACACTGGTTAAAAATCAAGCAGACCAACCACCACACACAGCACTTGCACCTACCAAAGCAGTTAGTGAAGGGAATTCAGTCCCATCAGAGCACCAGATTTCAGTAACCAGCCTGGAGAACTCATGAGCTGTTTGGCTCAAGAACAGGACCCAAACTAAAACCTGATCATTTTTTAAGGTAGTAACAGAATCTCAGAGTTTGCCTTCTGGCCCCTAGGAATTAAAAAACAGGTTTCTCTGGGTATTGTTCCTCCGATCAATACAAACAACACAGCAATCACTCAACCCTAAAATCAAACTTTTTGGTACTGGAATTCTGGAGTTGAGTTCAGTCTTAAACCTGATCATCCCTGCTGCCACATAACACCCTGCAGAGCACAGACACTGACCATCCCACCCTCCTGTCAGCATTGCTGCAGTCTCCCAAAAAAAGCAGGGATGGCCATCTCAGCATGCTTTTATTGCATGGAAGCACAACAAGCTTTGCCACTTTCCAACTGCAAAACCTGGCAGTGCCACTGGAGAAGCCAAGCTGGAGTCAAAATGGGATTTTCCCTTTCAAGGAGGCAGAATCAGAGCCTGAACAGATAAAAACTCGAGACAGAACACAAAAGCTGAGCGAACAGTTTCCTACTTATGTTCTACACACACGGTTTGCACAGTGTGTGTCCCCACACATAGCAAACCCTGACAGCTCCCATGAGCACCAGATTAACTGCATTCCACAGGTTCAAATGGTGCAACCTAACTTAGGAGAGTACACAACCAGAGTAACAAATGGAGCTCTGCCTGAACACAGAACTGCAGAGGTACCTCTGGCCATTCAGTGCAAGGCTAAAACTCAATTACTACAGCACTGATTAAGAAAGCTATGAATGCTATGTGAAGCTGACTTTATTTTTAGATGCATATATCCTTAGTGGGAATGAATCTCCCCACACTGGCCTCAACAATTCCAGCAGCTTTCAGAGCAGGGGACAAACCTGCCAGGTTCAGACAAGTCAGGCCTCAGCCACAGAGTTTCTCAAAAAAATGTAGATTCACTGTCAAAATTAGCTACTTTCAAATACAGATCCTGTGATCCAGTAATGAACTAAGATAACAGACACAGGACTCGGGAGCTCTTAGAATATTAGCATTTTATATTGTGCAACACAGCCCATTTTTAAGAAGTAGAAAATATTTACCAAAATCCACAGCATTAAACACTTCCTAAGGTAAACAACAGGCCATCAGCAAAACATTTGATCTATTTCAGAAGGTTCTTTTCAACAGCAGAGTTCTGTTGGGTCACTAAAACATTTTTTTTGGGCAAGAAGCCAAAAATCACAAAACAGAGAAGGTCAATATGAAATAAACCAGCAGGTGTGACAGACACTCTCCACTAACCAGCAGTGAGTAACTAAGCTTTGACGCTGAAGATGCCAAACCTGAAGTCTTCCACCAATTTAGAAACATTCTTACAATGAAAGTGATTTCAAAGTTACTTTAAGTACTGAACTTGGGATTTCTTTAGTATTTTGCAAAGTAACTACTCCCACTGGGTTTCAGGAGCTGTAAAGATTTGAGGCCACACAGGCTGCGTGTGGAGGATAAAACAGCTCAAGTGACACAAACAGCAACATGTTCACTGACTGAGTTCTAAACTCGGGTCAAAAAACATCACATGAAACATGCTAAAAGGATCACTGACAAACCTACTCTACAGAAGAGCCTCTAACCCACTCCTCAAACCCTTGCACACACAACACATGGAAGAGCAGCACACCTCTCCCAAGCCCCACATGGGAAGCACTCCAAGGGGGAAAGAATCCTTGACTCATACCACAGTAAACTGAAACTTCAGGAAGTCTTTTGAAACTTACACAGAGAAAAATCTTACAGTGTAAGTCACATTATCAGTAAAATAAGCTCCTGATTAACTCAACCAGGACAAACTTAGGTGCTTACATGTGGAAAATCCACCTGAACTTTCCATGGACTGGAAAGCTGCACATGATTCAAGTCAACTGGAAGTCACAATGATGATTAGACACAACAACTTTAGTTTAAAAAGAGGCTGAACTAAGCACCTATGTTGTCGCCAGACACTAAGGGCAGATAAGTTTCAGGTTTGGAACCCACCTCAAACACATCAGTCACGGCATGACTGCTTCAGGCACCACCACATCTCAACCTGGACTGTTCAAAACCATCCCAAGAAATTCTCACTTCCCACTTCTCCCTCAGACAAACAGTGCAGGATAAAGTTTCTGTTGGGGGGCAGGGAAGACCTGTTCTCAAAAGCTTTGTGCTGTTCTACCATTCAAGAAGTGTCTGAAGACAGGTAAATGCTGTTTCAAAACCCAAAGGAGAATTGCAGTGTTCACACAGATCAAAAGAGAAATCTGGGTAAAATAGTTATGTCCTCAACCAGATCTTCAGTGATAAGAAGACCTAACATGATTTAGTGGTGTCCCATCATGGGATCACAAAACATCCCTGTCCTCTATTCCCAAGTTATGTTTGCACAGTTTCTCTTCCACTTACTCAACAGGACACCAACAGTAGCCACTTCAGCCTCGACTACAGGAATCAAACACCTAGGAGCACTATGCAGGATAAACAGGGTTGGGTACTGCTCCAAAGGGAAGAGACAGGCAGGCAGCAAACTGGCTGTGAGTTTGGAGACACCAAGCCAACAGAACCAACAGACAACACTGAATTCAAAAGCACAAGGGCAGAGAAAATCCAGACAACAACAAGCCTAGAAAGGACAAACAAGGCTATTACCCACTAAGTTTGTTTCCTGTTTATAAGACACTCACCCTGCCTGTAATTGCAGCCAATGCCAAGGGAGTTACCTTAGAAACAGGAAACACTTCAGCTGTGTGCACTGAGGATGACTAGTCAGGGTCACACCTGTTTTGTTACCTGCCTGAACTAAAGCTCTGAGCACAGCTGCCCTGCAACAAGTGAGAGTCAGGAGCACAGTCCAACCTCAGGATGTAGCAACACACTATGTGTCGTGTTCTCAGCATTAGCTCATTCTGCCGCAAAAGCAGCCCAAACTGCTTGTGCTTTGCCGAAATTAAACTACAACTACTCCCTATCCTCTGGCACAAGGAGCAAATGTTCCTAACCCGAGCCAGAGAACTATCGCAGAGGAGCTTGCTGCACCAACATCTGTCAAACACCAACTGTTGCTGCTCCTAGTTGCGAATTCACCCAGCCCGTCTCTCTGGGCAGCGCGTTCCCGGCCGGAGCACGGAGCGGGATTCCTGCCATGTGTTCCGCAGGGAGGTTATGTCAGAGGATTATTTACTACCTCTCACCGCTCACAGCTCCGCGCAGGCAAGGCTCAGCCACCGCGCTGCTCCG